>NW_006775143.1:1976590-1980138 GCF_000442215.2 Lipotes vexillifer | reverse complement strand
AAAAAAAAAAAAAAAAAAAAAAAAAAAAAATATATATATATATATATATATATATATATAGAGAGAGAGAGAGAGAGAGAGAGAGATAGATATATATAGCAGACAAAAATTTGAACATGAACATTTTGGTCAATAAAATTAAGAGGCAGGATCTAATGGTTATACATGAATATTTTGTCTGACAGTTAGAAAATACATAATGTTTCTCAAATACATAGGAATCATTTATAAAAAGTAGCCATGTCCCAGGGTACAAAGCAAGTCTCAACAAATAAGCAAGGATAGTATCCAGGTCATATTTTCTGACAAAGTATAATAAAATTAGTGTCAATAACAGAAAAAGCTTTTAAAATGTATATTTAGAGATTTAAACAAAAAACATTTGATACAGTTAATTGTTCAAAAAAAAAGAAATTTAAAAAATATTTAGGACTAAATAACAGCAGGCACATTATATAGCAAAACCTGACCCCTAGAGATTAAAACAATACATAGAATAAAGTTAAATATCTAATGCAAATATGAGTGAGTGAAAATTTGAAAATTAATGACCTAGGCTTTTAATTCAATAGTTTACAAAAGAATAATGGAGTAATAATAAAGGATATAAAGAAAATAATTAAGAGAGCAGAAATTAATAATATAGAAAAGAAATAGCATAGAGTTTCAACAAACTGTGGCCTAATTAAAAAAATATTAATAAAATAGATATAACACCAAAAAGATTGAGAGAAGAGGCCCAAATAAACCCACGTCTGGAATTAAAATGAGGATATCATTATAGGTATGGTAAATATTTGGGAGATATGCATATGCACTCATACTCATCACACACACACACACATATACATACATACACATATAATACTATTTGCTAAATATTTAACACATAAGACTAAAAGCACAAAACATTACATCCATAAATGGGACAATGTAGACAAAAACCAATGACTCTAAGGAATAGTATCCAAAATCAAAATTGACTTAAGAAGAAATAGACAACTGAAATAGCCATATAAATATTTGAATCAGTAGACACAATTTGCCATCTAACATACAGACGGACAAATGTCAGGCCCAGATAGATTTAAGCATTAATTCTAACAAATGTTAGAATGAGATAGCTCTCATTTCGTACAGTAGTTATACATTTGAATAGTTATATATAACAGCATGACAGAATAAAAGGGAAGGCTGCTCAATCTCATATTTTATGAAGCTAGAACAATGTTGGTATTGAAACTTGTCAAAGATTTTAGAAAATATAAGGATGGTTTACTAATAGAATATATATGTATATATGTAGAATGTGTATGTATATACAGACACTACACAATCAGGTTAAAAGAGAAAATATGATCATCTCACTTGATGCAGAAAGACTGTTTAGTAACATGTAACCTTCAATCATGATTTTTAAAATTCTTAATATACTAGGAATAGAAGAGAAATTTCCTTATTATTAAAAGCTTACTAGCTTTTACTATTTGATTATCTATGGAAAACCTACAGACACATAATACGTAATGGAAGAGTTTTAGGATTCTTCCCTTTAAAGTCAGGAACAAAAATGACTGTAAGTGCAGTAAGAAAAGATAAAACAAATACAAGACATACAGATCTGCAAAATGACTGTTAATGGTATATTATATGACTTTTTTACACAGAAAAATCTATAGGCAAAAAGTAATAAAAGAATTAATCAGGGCTTCCCTGGTGGCGCAGTGCTTGAGAGTCCGCCTGCCGATGCAGGAGACGCGGGTTCGTGCCCTGTTTCGGGAAGATCCCACATGCCGCGGAGCGGCTGGGCCCGTGAGCCATGGCCGCTGAGCCTGCGCGTCCGGAGCCTGTGCTCCGCAAATGGGAGAGGCCACGGCAGTGAGAGGCCCGCATAACGCAAGGAAAAAAAAAAAAAAAAAGAATTAATCATATTTTCCGGATTCAAGATCAATGAAAACCTAGTATATCTATACACAAGAAAGCAACAATTAAGAAATGTAATAAAAATGAAAAGATACAATTTGCAATAATAATAGAAAGTGGGGATGCTCCTAGAAATTAAATATAATAAAAAGGGTATGATAGGTGTATAGATATGTTTCTAAAACTCTATTCAAAGACATAAAAGAAGACCTAAAGAAAGAGACCTATTATTTCACGGATAGGAAGTCTGAATTTTATGAATTTTGCAAATCGATCTGTAAATTCAATGCAATCACTATACCAATCACAGCAAGACATTTCCTAAAATAGAAGAAATTTATCTTAAAATTCACACAGAAGAGTCAAGAGAAAAGAACGGCCAAGATACTTAAGTGAGAACAGTGAGGGGGCACTGCCCTATCTGACACCAAGACATTATAGAACTCTACTAATTAAAAGCAGCATGTTACTAGAGCACGGATCAGTAAGTAAGCCAGTGAAAAAGAAGAGAGAGCTCAGAAACTGTCCTCCACATACATGAACTTGTTATTACATGACAGCAATATTATGAACCAGTGGAGTAAAGATGTAAAGATGGACTCTTAGGGGAGTGGGCAGAAAAACTAGCTATCCATGTGAAAAATAAAGCCATCAGGCCTCTAAATTATACCATATACAAACAAACCCATGTCTAAAGACCCATATGTAGCAAGCCAAATCTTAATAATTTAGAAGGAAATACAGGAACATCATTAAGACATTAAGAGAGTAAAAGATATTTTTCCATCATTCACAAGAATTATAAGCTAGAAATAAAAATAATAATTTTATAGCATTATAATGAAAACTGTCAAACTGAGGAAATGATTCTCCTAACAAAATCAATATGTTAAGGTATAAATTGGAAGAAGGTATTTTCAAATGACAAAGGGCTACTTATTTTTGTTAATTTTATTATTATCAATAAGAAAAAAAAAAACAACCCACTAGAAAAATGTGCAGTAGATATAAATGAGTAAATTGACAGAAAAATAAAACTTACTATAAGAAAATATACTTTAACCTCTAGGAATCTCTGACATGAAAATTAAATCACCACTGAAATTCCTAATTTCATATCTTACAGACAGGCAAAGTATAAACTGTCTGATAATAAGTGTTGTTAAGAATTTGGGAAAACAGTAGATTTTATACACTGCTGGTGGGAGTGTGATAAAATAGAAAATTTAAAAGCATGGGAGACCAGCCCAGATATGATCGTGAAGTCAAAGTATAAACATTCAAATAGAGGGAAACACGAACTCTGGGGCAGTGAGGCATGCAATCAGTGGAGGAAATGATTTAGTTGTGTAATTTAGTATTTTATTTATAAAAATATATCTGATGGGTACTACAAAATATTTATATTTGTTCTAATTCAGTGGTAAGAATATATATACTGTATATATAATGTATATATTTATATGTATTATGTATGTACATGCATTGTATATTATACACTTACTTTATTGCATGGTTAAAGTAGTTCATATTCTAAAATAAAATATATTTTAGGAGGATTTTTTAAAAAGATGTAATCCACGAAAAAAACAATAGATATAAGGATATAAAGATGAACCTAAGGG
>NW_006775143.1:1971068-1976573 GCF_000442215.2 Lipotes vexillifer | reverse complement strand
AGAGCAGTGCTCAGAATTAACACATAAAAATTAACAACTTCCTAGAGTTTCAGTTTCACGTGATGCTCTGAGCATCCCAGCGGACAGCACAGAGACGGGAAACTGGTTACAAGACTCGAATGTCCGTAACATTAAAATAATCACCTGGCCAGGGAACACGGGGATACGGGTTCTGATTCCTGAGGTCAAAGTTCATTATTTGCTGCCCTGTGTAAGTTACTAAACAATATCCTCAACTAGACCGTCTCAGAGTGAACTGCAGCAAAAGGGCTAATGACAAAAGCAGTCCCCGTGTAGGCCAAGCCACGGTTCTAAACAGTTCATGCTTTATAGCTTATTTAATACTTAAAACTAGCCCTATTTTATGATCGCCATTTCACGTATAAGGAAATTGAGGGGAAAAGAGGTAAACAGTTTACCTCAATCCCACAGCTATGAAGTGAAAAAGGCTGGAAGAGAACTTAGACAGTCTGGCTCTCCATTACCCTGTATTAATGTCATTATAGCAAAGCCAGTTACGTAAAAGTTGTTTCATGATCTTAAAGTAAAGTGGTCCGGGTGTGCAGCTGCCTGAAGGTCTGACTTTTCCAGCAACTGAAACAAGTGCTCCTGACTCCTGCTTATGTCTGGGAGCTTTTTCATCGAGTGCCAAAGCTGTGGATCCTTTTTGTCACAAAATTGAAGATATCCCCAATTTTGCAAAGAATTTTAGGGGAAAGCTGAAACATGAAACAACTCAAACATTAAGATCCCCCTACTTTGGAAAGGAGTGAACAAACTGTACATTCTCATTCAGTGAACCACGGATATAAATTCTCAGCAGTGAGTATTCTTAATCTGGGAGGACTGTTAATGTAATTAACACAGAGCACACAATAAGTACCAGTTGTGTGCATGGCATTGACTATTGTTATTGTTATATGCAGCAATCTCCTAACTGTTCTCCCAGCTTCCACGCTCCTGGTGCCCTACAGTCTCCATACTCCAATCAGCAACAGGAATTTGAACTTGCCGCTGCTTTGTTCTACACCCTCCAGTGCCTGCAAATCACACCTAGAAAATCCCAGCTCTTCGTCATCACCCCTAAGGCCTGGGGTGATCTGGCCCCTCGTGAAGTTTCCAATCTCATAGCCTATAATTCTCCCCCTTCCTCATTCTGCTCCATCCCCACTGTGTCTCCCATTGTTGGAACCCATTTCATAGCCTTGGGAGTTATGTTCTCAGATTGGCCATCTTCTCTGTAAGAGCCGAGTCCAACTCTTCTCACTCTTTATGCCCCTACCCATCATTCACTTACCACGGCCCTGCACTGAAGTTTCTACAAGTGGATTCCTATGATGAATGTCTGTCTTTTCCCCCACCGCCCCATTAGAACGTTAGCTCCTGAGCACAAAGACTTGTGTCTACTTTGAGGACTGCTCTGTCCCCACCATCGGAAACGTGCCTGGAATACAGGAGGTGCTCAATGAGTGTTGGTGAACAGAAGAAAAGGAAGGGAGGGAGAGAATTTAGTTGGGATTTATGATTGTGACTCCTGGACACTGTTTTAGACATGTCCGTGTGCCCAACCTTGACAGCATCGTAGGGTATATTGGCTTCACTCTGGGCTCCTAAGGACAAGAAAAAAAAAAAAAAATGCGTGTGCAATGCCAGGGGACATCACAGAGAAAAAGTGGCAGCAATTTCCCCAACACCCATAACTATCTGCTCGGGGCAAGCAGAGAAGTGACGTCACTTATGTTCTGAAAGGGTAACGTTCTTGGGTCTCAAGAATGGGATCCTCAAGGTCTACCCAGCCTGGCACCGGACCCCTTGCACTTAGATCTAACTAACAAGGCCCCAGAGAAGGAGCCCACAAGGAATCAGAGCACTGAACACTGACAACATGTCATCCACAGGGGGAGAGGGCTGGGCCCAGCTGGGCTGCGCCAGTGGCACCAGCTCTAATTAAGTTGTTAGATCCACACCACCGCGGCCGGGCTGCTCCTGGGCTGCCACCCGCAAACAGGGCTGGCTGGGCGGGAGGCTAACGGCTGAGGATGCAGGCTGAGCTGCCTCCTGTGCTCTCACAGCCCTTTCAGCCTTCTCCCTTTACTTTTTGTCAACATGGTAGACAATATGGAGACTCCCTAGTAAGAGCAGTAACAGATTAATTCACATGTGCACAACCCTTTACAGTCTACATTGACTCCATTAGCTCATTTATTTTATTTATTTAACCAATATGTATTGAGGACTTACTATATGCCAGGAAGTATTCCAAGTGCTGGGACAGATCTCAGATTCCAACTCTCTGGGATCTCCAACATGCTGGAACAGTCTTTCCAAGAGGTAAAATGGACTATTTACTGTGAGATGTCATCCTATTACAAGACCCCATGCTTTATAGCAATAGGAAAGAGATGGGGGTCGGCGGGGTTGGCTTCCCTGGTGGCGCAGTGCTTAAGAATCCACCTGCCAATGCAGGGGACACGGGTTCGATCCCTGGTCCGGGAAGATGCCACATGCCGTGAAGCAACTAAGCCCGTGCGCCACAACTACTGAGCCTGCGCTCTAGTGCCCGCGAGTCACAACTAATGAAGCCCACATGCCAGAACTACCGAAGCCCGCATGCCTAGAGCCCATGCTCTGCAACAAGAGAAGCCACCGCAATGAGAAGCCCGCGCACCGCAAGGAAGAGCAGCCCCCGCTCACTGCAACTAGAGAAAGCCTGCACACAGCAATGAAGACCCAATGCAGCCAAAAATAAATAAATAAATAAATTTATTTTAAAAAAAAGAAAGAAAGAAAGATATGGGGGATATTCTTCCTTCTTCTAGAGGGAAGTCTCTCATCTTTTTCTCAGTTGCCTTCCATTCTTGCATCTCTCCTTTGCCCTCTATTTCCTTCTTTCCCTCAATAAATCAAGGTGCAACATAAGGACACCAGGGATGCCCTCTCCCTGACTTCCTGCTGCAATCCAGGCTTGCTGGGGAAGGGCGGCGGCATGGTGTTTCCGTCTGACTCTTGTGTCTCCAACCCCAGGTTTCCCTCCCTGCCCTACTGCAGATCTGTCACTCAGATCTGTGCAAAATCTGTGGTTAGGGACTTATCTTACTCTCTCTTCCTTTTATTTAGCCATCTTCTCACTTCAGACAGCTCCATCCTCTTTACCTTTCCTCCCAACGATATAAGAAGTTGGAGGTGAGGCTTCCCTGGTGGCGCAGTGGTTGAGAGTCCGCCTGCCGATGCAGGGGACATGGGTTCGTGCCCCGGTCCGGGCAGATCCCACATGCCGTGGAGCGGCTGGGCCCATGAGCCACGGCCGCTGAGCCTGCGCGTCCGGAGCCTGTGCTCCGCAACGGGAGGGGCCACAACAGTGAGAGGCCCGAGAACCGCAAAAAAAAAAAAAAAAAAAAAAAAAAAGTTGGAGGTGGATGTCCCCTCAGAGATCACTGGGTCTCATTTAACAGATGGGAGAACTGAGGTCCATAGCAGGGTGGCTAAGTCAAATCACATGGCACATCTGCAGAAGAACTCTGAGTCAAACTCAGGGAGGTCCATTCCCACATAAACACTGTGGCATCTACTGGGGCATCCCAACTCCTCATGTCTCATTTGAATCACAGAGGCAGTCTGTCACCAGTCTCCTTGCCCTTATTCTTATCTATGCTTATCCTGACACTTCAATCATCTTTCTGAGAAGGAAAATATCTGGGCATGGCACTCCCTATTCAAAAGTTTTTTATGACTGCCCAGTCCCTTCCAGATAAAGTCCAAGGCCCCTGCGATCTGGCCCCTGTGTTCCTCTCCAGTCTGCTATTCCTGTGTATGTCCCCTTGCTCCAGCCACTGTGGACTTCTTGAAGCTCCTAGAATGTGCCCTTCCTTCTTGGGTGCCTCAGGGACTTTGCACATCCCCTCCCCTTGCCCCTTGGGTTAACTGATGAGCTTCTTATCTACAAGATGTCACCTCCAGAGGGAAGCCTTCCCTGGCCCCCTCGGCACGTTTAAATGCTGTTTCCTGTGTGCTCCTAGAATATCTGTTCGTTGCCACATTTCAGCACCTTGCCAGCAATAATTTATGGACTTCTCACTAGGCACCAAACACTGTTCTAAATACCTTACATGGCACATCTCATTTAATCCTCAAAGCAATTTTTTAATCTGGGTATTCCGCTATAACTGTTTTAGAGATGGGGAAACTGCAGCCCAGAGAGGTTAAATAACTTGCCCCAGGCCACAGAGCTGGTAAATGCCAGAGCTAAGATTGTACACGGGCTCCACTCTCAAATATATGTCATACTGCTGTGCAAACCTGTTGAGCCAAATCTCTCACACACCATGAACTGTCAAAGATGTTCATCCCCAGAGAACCCCAGCACTTGGCACAGTGACTCAAGTCTCTGCATGGAGTGTACACTCTATAGGTGGCCACTGAATGAATAAGACACTTCTCTCTTGCTTTTTTTGTTTTAAAAGCATGCTAGTATACAGGATGGTGCAGTGGCTACAAAATGCAGACTCTGGAGCCAGACAGACATACAGACATGGGTCCCAATCCTAGATCTATTACATCTTTCAGCTTGAAACAGTTCATCTCTCTCTCTCTCTCTTTCTCTCTCTCTCTCTCTTTTCCTTTTTTAGCCGCACCAAATTTTTTGGCATGTAGAATCTTAGTTCCCCAACCAGGGATCAAACCTGTGCCCCCTGCATTGGAAGCACGGAGTCTTAACCACCAGACTGCCAAGACAGACCCAACAGTTCATCTCTCTGAGTCCCATTTTTCCTCGTCTGTAAAATGGGGCTCACAATGATACCATGTAGGATATTTGTGGGGATTAAATAAAGAAATGCATCAAAAGTGCATAGCATAGTGAGTGCCTGGACCTCAGTAGACAGCAGGTACTCAATAAGCATGTGTTATGATGGCCATTATCATTCAGGGTGTTCCTTCTCTTGCCTATTCCTCTCTCTCTCTTTCTCCCCGTGTCTCCCCTTAATCAACAGCAAGGCTCATTTGGGGTCTGGGAAGGCCAGGAGGGGAGCATGGCTGCTCTGGCCCACTAAGCCCGGCACCCTCCTTGCCCACTCCACACTGCCACCTTGCAGCTGTGAAATAGAGTCCCTGCTCCACTAGCCCCAGAGCTGTCAGGGGCCTGCCAATTTCACAGTTCATGAGGCTGCTGTTCCCCCGTGATTAACGGGGTGCCAGCAGCCACGGGCAGGGCCGAGACACCAGTCACATGGGGCTCCCCCTCTGCCCCAACACAGCCCATGCTTCCTAAGAAGAGTGCAGGCCAGCCTCGTGCATATTTATGCAGGGAGAGAAATGCTTTTGTACTGCATATGCCTTCCCGAAACATGCATCAGATTCCAGCCACGTCCCGTGCATTTCCCTCAGTGAAGTCAGCAAACTCTGGGGCAGAAAACCACACACACACACACACACACACACACACACGCGCACACGCCCGCACACACACACACACACACACACACACACACACACACACACACACACACA
>NW_006775143.1:1954771-1971021 GCF_000442215.2 Lipotes vexillifer | reverse complement strand
CACACGCGCGCGCACACACACACACACACACACACACACACACACACACACACACACACACACACACACACACACCCCTATGGAAAACTGAAAACACTTTATACCACTGATCTGAGCAGGGTATTCGCACGCCAAGGATGACCCAGGGGACACAGGAGATATTAGACCCTGGAGCATGGATAAGGTTATTCAGAAATTAATCCAGTTCTAGCCTGTAACCCTAAGGGAATTAGAACAGATAAGGTCCAAACTCAGCTGGGAAACTCGAGGCCCACCCCACCAACTTCTAAGCCACTGCCCTCTGTCTACAACATCCCTCAGCTCAGACACAGCTGCTCTCCATTCCCTGTACAAGCAAGCCAGAACCAGCCTCCCCGGTATCCTCCCTAATGAAGCAGGAAGGAAAGCTTCCATCTCAGGCACAACCCAACCCTTCCATGCCAGGTAGGTCACCTCTGGAGAGATACTTAACTTGTCGTGCCTCAGTTTCCCCATCTATGTGTAATAGAGCACTCTGGCCCAGTCCCTCATTGTGTTCTAGTCACACTGGCCCACCAGGTCACGGAACGGGCCAGGCTTTTTCTTTGCAAAAGTTCTTCCGCTGTTCTTCAGTCCTTCATCCGGCCAAACACCGTGCCTCCTTCTGACTTCACCTTAATTCCTCCTTTCTCAGAAACGCCTTCCTGAGCAGCCAAACTGAGGCCAAGCACCCCCTCTCCTCCCCAAGAACGCTCAGCACATGTTTTTCCTGGCAGCTTCGTGTTGGTTAAATTAGTAACTGTGATAATTCAGTTCAGGTCTCAAGCCTGGGTTCCCATGAAAGGACAATGTCTCTCAGGGCGGGGTCATGCCGGTCACTTTTGCTGCTCTGTCCTAATGAGTCTTTGGTAAATGAATGAACAAATGAATTGCTGAGTGGCTGTGAGACCTAAATGAAGCAGCTTTACAAAATGCCTAAAATCTACTTGCAGAAGATTCTCAACATGATGATTAACATGAACGGAGGCTTTCCTCTGTAGAAAGCACTCTTCTAAGCCCTGTGACACGTTTTAAGTCATTTAGTCTGAAAACTCATGGATGCAACTCTGACTTCCCCGATTTTAAAGATGAGGACAGTGAGAGATGGGGACATTTACTCCTATGTCAAGGTTATGCACACCTAGTAACTCTCAGAAAGTATCAGGAGTCAACTGGGGCAGCCAAGCTCCAGAGCCACATGCCTACCCACCAGACTTCAGAGAGATCTCAGCTCCATCCCTACACCTTCCCTCTTGGATTTTTCTCAGCCTTAAATACTCCCGTGGAGTCTCTGCTGGCTTACCAGCCACACTCTCTTAATTCTGGAAACTCACACCCCCCTTCCACAAACCCATGCATAGAAAACTGAGGTTACAAGATGTAGCCCTTGATATCAGAATAGTTTCTACCCTGCTCTGGCCCTTCTGAAGGATGAGGCAAACCTCATTTTCTTACAAGGTGAGGACACAGGGTCCCACACATTCAGAACCCTCAGGACCAAATTAACCTATAGTACCCAGGAGCATCCCCTGTAAGGATATCAAGGTCACCTGCCTCCTGAGATACTGACAGGTTAAGAGCTAGATGAGGGTGTAGAGGTCTCATCTGATCATCAGGCTGAGAGGCCCAGGGAGGAAGACTCAGCTCAGGCCACACGCCCTGCTAAAGCCAGTGCCCTCCCCTCTGCTCCCCACTGTTTCGTCTTCTCCAGAGGAGATCCTTGGGTACCACAAGCACTCATTGCCAAAGACACAGCTGAATGAGAGGGAGCTGTGCTGAGCCCAAGCAGGCTGCCTTTTTGTCCACTGGTGAGGCTGCTTTCCAGAGGGGTATGAACTGCGCCAATCAGGCGGCACTTAACATAATTATAATGAAGTGGATACATCTGGTCTCGGAAGGCTTCATTCACAAGGGAAATGATGAGGAAGTGATATCTCTCTCTGCCGACCTCCTTGGGACACTTAGGGAAGAGTCCTGGAGCCAGGAGGCTATAAAAAGAAGCTTGAGACTGGCCTCTGCCACCTATTAGCCCAGTTAGAATGCAAGTGACTGGCGCCCCTTTTCTTTCTGCATCATTTCTGTCCAAGGAAGTATGAGGAGATAAGGGTTTGCATGAGATAAAGTCTTCCTCTTAGAGACCTACTGTTTTTTCTAATACCCTCTCCCCCCCTACTCACACACCATTAGTCGTGCCAACGAGGCATGTGGCACTGAGTTCTAGCTCAGTTTCCACTGGTCCCATGATCCACAGCCCCAGAATTCTGGTGAAAGTGAGACAGGCTGGGACCTGGGACCATTTGCCGCAGTGCTTGCACTTGGACAAATGTCTCCTCCAGCAACAGAATACAAAGAAACTATAAGGGACTAAAAATAACTGCGTGCATGCACAGTTGGGGCAAATTATGGACAACAAGATACAAAAAGGCTGAAAACCAACTGCCACTTCTGAAGAGCTGGGAGCAAAAACAGGGGGTCGGGAGCAAAAGCAGGGTACTGCACATGGCCCCTGCACACACCACCACCAAGGGGGTGGGCAGATCACCTAAGCCCCCGCTCTGGCCCGACCCCTGGACCCGCCCCTACCCTCAACCCATATAAGGCACCAGCTTGCCCCCTCTCAGGAAGTGAGCAAGGGAACGTGTCACTTGTTTCTGCTCCCCCCTACTACAGGCAGGGGCCCAATAAAGCCTTGCCTGAATTTCTTGTCTTGCCTCTTATCAATTCCTACTGATTGGGGAAGGCCAAGAACCCTGGTCAGTATCAAAAGGGGGTAGAAATTGAACAGCAAAGGTCCAAGCTGCTCATTATACAGATGGCAAGACTGAGGTTCAGGAAGGAAATAAGATTTTTCCAAGACCATGAATATTTATGGCAGGTGGCCTCTGCACAGAGCTATTCGTATATTACTGAATTTCATTCTCGAAACAACCCTAGGAATCTGACACAATTATTAAATCAGTTTCACAGAGGAGGAATCTGAGACTTAAAGAGGTTAACTTGTCCAAGATCGAGGTGTTATGTGGGGACATGATTCACACCCACATCTGCCCCATTCCAAACCCCTCAACCTGCTGCTGACTATTTCTTGGAAAGCCATGCCATTATGGTTTTGCTTTGGCTTAAACATTTCAACATTTTGGTAGGCTAAAAGTAGGTTAAGGGACTTCCCTGGTGGTGCAGGGAAGTCCACACCAAATTTTTTGAGGATTAAATGTATAAATATTTATTGAGTGCTGATCACAGAGCTTGGTCCATACAGGCTAGCTAATATTACTCCTATTGCAACTAAAAATAAACCTGCATTAGCTAAACCAAACAGTCCTTTCTTTGAATCCTAAGCAAGCTGAAGAAAACGCTCACTGTCAGCCATGCATTGACTCATTTACTCATTCAATTTATCCATTCATTCAAGAAGTTATTTATTTGTTGTCTGCTCTGTGCCAGGTAATGTTCTAAACAAGTGAACAGCATTGAACAAAACAGACAAAATACCTGGCGAAGGCAGACAACACACAAATATTTATGATGGATCAAAGGGTGACAAAGGCTATGAAGAGGAAGTAAAGGAGAATAGAGCATATGGCATGTGTACATGTGATCGTGTATATTGTGCTGTTTCATATGGGGTGGCCAGAGATGGCCTCAGTTACAAGGTGAGATATAAGGAAAGATTTGCCTGGAGGTACCTGCGGAATAAACCATGCAGATACCTGGGGGCAGAACTGTTCCGCGATGCAAAGGCCCTGAGGTAGCTCCCTCAAAACAAAACCTTACATAAGATGATAAAAAAAAAATAACAATGCAACAACATTACCACCGCACTGTGTGTGTGTAGTGTGTTAGTTTACAAAAAGGATTCACCTCTACAATTGCTTGTTTCTCCAACATTCTTGTTAAATAGGCTTCTCCATTTTACCAATGTGACAACTACAGCTTGGAGCAGGGTTTCTCAATCTTGGCACTCCTGACGTTTTGAGCTGCACAGTTCTTTACTGTGAGGAGCTTTCCTGTGCATGGTAGGGTGTTTACCAGCATCCCTGGGGTCCAGGACTAGATGCCGGTAGCATTCTCTACCCTTTCCCAGTCATGACAAACCAAAATGTCTCCAGACATTGTCAAATGGAGAGGGGGGGGGGGGGGGTGACAAAAATCACCCCTGGTTGAGAACCACTGGGTTAGCAAAATGAAGCGACTGGTCCAAGATATCAAAATTAGTGTGAACAGATAAGGTTAGATTCTGCCCTGCGTTTCAATGTCTCTGTGACCCAATGTATTCTACCACTGTCTTCTTCATACAGCTCCTTCCTATTCCCGAATGCTCCCAGCATGCTGTGCTCCTAGCACAGGGTCTTTGCACTTGCTACTCCCTCTGCCTGAAAAGCTCTTTCCTCAAATATCCAAAGTGCTTACTTCTTCATCTACTACAGATTAGTTCTCAAATATCGCCTTATCAGTGAGACCTTTCCTGAGGGTCCTAATTCCCTTCCTACTTTTGTTTCTTCCCCACGGTAACTGTCATGATTTGATATTATATATGTAGTATATATTTTATATACTTACATATTATTTATTCTTACCAAGTATACATTTATAAAATATTTATATTTTGTGGGCTTCCCTGGTGGCGCAGTGGTTGAGAGTCCGCCTGCCGATGCAGGGGACACGGGTTCGTGCCCCGGTGTGGGAAGATCCCACATGCCGCGGAGCGGCTGGGCCCGTGAGCCATGGCCACTGAGCCTGCGCGTCCGGAGCCTGTGCTCCACAACGGGAGAGGCCACAGCAGTGAGAGGCCCGCGTACGGCAATCAATCAAAAAGCAAGTAATTGTAATGTAACATACTTGTGGGGAGAAGGAAAAAAAAAAATTTATATTTTGTATTTATATATTCTATATATTTTTTCTTGTTCATCTGTTTATGGTCTTTCCACACACAATAAAAAGCTCAATCGAAATAGATTTGTATATATTTTATTCACTGCTTTATCCTCACCCTAATTAGTGCCTGACATATAGTAGGTAATTCATTAAAGCTTGTTGAATTAATGAATGAAAATGTGGATGAACAGATGTTTCCCTGTTTCAGAAATGTTTACTGAGACTTCCTGACACCAGGGGTGTTGAGCTAAAGATATATCAAGAACTTTAAAACATTCAGACCATTTTACCCAGTAATTCTACTCCTGGAAATATACCCTGAGGAAATAAACCAGAATGGTGAAAAACAAATTTAAGTACAAAAATGTTTGTTGCTGATGAAAACAAAATAGCAAGGGGAAAAAAAAAGCAACGGAAATGTTCATCAATAAATCAACTGTGAGATAGTTTTACAACGGAATGATAAACATATTGAAATATGATATTTAATAGAAGTATAACACGTAAAATAATATAGGTTTTTGCTTTCAATACGTAAAAGAAGAGAAGATGAAAAAAGGAAAAAATGGTAAGAAGTTACTGTGGCAATTTACTGCGGTATTCTGAAAAGTGATAATCTATATTTTTTTAAGTTTTCTAAATTAAGCATATATAACTTTTATAACCAGGAAGTATTAGGAAAAATAAGAACAAATCATAATTGTGGACAAGGTTAGCATTTTATCGCATCCCCAAGGTGGACGAGGGTACAGAAGCCAGAGGCAGGCTGAGTCCCCGTGGGGACTTGCAGCTGAGCGGCCTGGACCCCCTGTGTGACAGTCAGGCCCCCACTGGGTGATTTCCAGCCATTTCAAGGGAGGCCAGGATGGGAGGTAGAGAGTTCCCTGACTACTGGGAAATTGCTCCAGCTCTGATCAATCAGGGAACAGTCTCTTCAGCCCCTGACATTTATCAAACCTCCTTCACCCTCATCTGTCAGTGTGCAGTGGGGCTGCCTCCAGGGCACAGTCTAATCAAATCAGAATGCCCCGAGGGTCCCCGGAGACAAAGAGGAGGGGGGCGGGGTCTGAGGGAGTCGGGAGAGCGGGGAGACAGGGAGGTAGGGAGAGGATCACGAGGCAGGAGGGGGAGAGCAAATGTTCAGAACACACCCGTTTGTTTTGCTATTGTGGCAATTAATGCCGGGAAGTGACATTTTAAGGGACTCTGGTGACAGCTTTGGTGACATTCCTGTTTGTGATTCCATGACAAATCTCTGTCTATATCTTATTTTAGAGAGTGTGGAGACAGCTGTCTGGGGATGCTGAGCTCCTGTCTTTTGGAGACACTGCTGGCTCCCTCTTTGCCAGTCTAGGCTTTTAGGCACCAGGGCCAAGGTCCAGGAGGGGAGGGGCTTAGAAATCAAGTCAAAAAGCTCCGTCGTAGAGTCAGGGTCTGGTCTTCCATAGCCTTGTTAACTCCACTATGTGGTATGATTAACTGGAGCAAAAATGAACTTTCTACCATTCTACAAGTGATCAGTTGCAGTTCAAAGAGAAAGAAAATAAAAAAAGACTCAATTCTGGACACTTTCCAGGCTAACTAGTTTTAAGGAACCTCTATTTTCAAACACATCTCAGCCCCCTTTTACAATCTGAGAATTAGAGGGATGACTTAAATTGCGTCTAAATCTCCAACCGTGCTACACCATCCTTGACAAATGGCTACCCCGTCCCGTGTGAATACTTCCAAACACTAGGAGTTTATGATCTTCAAAATTAAGAGTGGGAAGGCAACGTGGATGTAACAAGTTAAACAACTTGATATTCAGGATACTGCAGGGATAAATGAAGACAGTAGTGTACCTGAACTTAAGAGATGCAGGTTTAAGTATTGTGGGATGTGATTTAACTTCTCTGAGCCCGAGTGAGGTCCTTTGTCTCTCAAAGGGATTCGGTAACACACAGGGTTTATCATACAATGTTTATGAAGCCATTTTATAAATGTTAAAGGACTATATAAAAGAAAGCAGCTATTACTGTTTTATACCCCTCTAAACTGTGAGCTTCTAGGAGAAAACTATTTTCCATTTTTGCTTTGTATCTTCTGCATTAAACACAGTGCCTTGCACATAGTAGGTGCTCAGTAAAGATCTGTTAAATAAATGAATGACTGAGTAGTGAGGGGGAGGTGTACCCAAAGAGAAGAGGCAGGGACTAAATTGTCAGCTTTCTTCAGATGGCTGATGAAGGTGCACAGGAGACAGAAGGCACACCAAACAGCCCCTGGAACGGTTTCCAACGCAGGCTTCAAAAGGTGTTTTGAACAACGAGAGGGGAAAGGCAGTTTCGTATAAGGACGTCAGGGGAGTTTGGTGGAAGAAAGTCTTATCCAAACCTTTCTTCTTTTTATGCTGGATTGCCCATCTTTCAAAAATAATCTTAAGTGGAATCCCAGTGTGTAAACCAGTTTAAAACGATGCTGCCCATTCTGCTTTCCTCTTGTCCCCAGGTAGCCCAGGCAGCACCCTGAAAGCACTGTCAAAATGGGAGTTGCCGTTAGGAAGGAGTTTCCGCAAGCTCTTTGAGAAGCTCCTTCTGGGCTCCAGGACAACTGGGAAGAGGGAGCTGTTGAGCTGCGCCTTAATGGATGGGTGGAGTTTTCTAAGCAGTGAGCAGAAGTGGAGAACTTTGGGGGCGGGGGGTGAGGGTAGAAGAGAAAATATACAAGGAAACAAGATAAAGGTCACACAAAGCATCCTTTGGGAGGGCAGGTTGAGCAGTTTCAAGAGAAAGTATGGAGATGATGGGACCAGCGGGCCAGAGGGTTGGGTGAAAAACCCCAATGGGTTGGCCAGAGGGACAGTGGTGTAAGACATAAAGCCATCATGCGGGCCTTGCCTGTCTCAGGCACCATTCCTAGTTCCTCTACCAACCCCTTACCTTGAGTCTAATTATATTCATCCTTCAGCTCTCCAGGTAAGGAACACCTCCAGGAAGCTATCACAGACCCAGTGACCAGGGATCTATCCCCCTGTGGATATCCTAGCACAATTCAGCCTCTCTGAGGCTGAAAGGTCTTTGAACTTTAGGTTATGACCTCCTCACAAACTGTGAAATCAATTCAGTGGTTCACACCAGCATCAAAGAGATGACAAAAAAGAATAGAAAATATCAGAGCATGCCACAGGTAATAGGGGAAGGATGCTTTTGCCAAACTTATTTTAGAGACACATAGACACACAGTCAAAAGAACACGTGTCTCCAAAGAAGACACACATTCACAAGAACATGTCTCCAAGAAGGCCATCTACAGATGGCCAACAGGCACATGAAAAGATGTTCAATATCACTAATTATTAGAGAAATGAAAATCAAAACTACAATAAGGAATCACCTCACACTGGTTAGAATGGCCATCATCAAAAAGTCTACGAATAATAAATGCTGGAGGGAGTGTGGAGAAAAGGGAACCCTCTTGCACTGTTGGTGGGAATGTAAATTGGTATAGCCACTATGGAGAACAGTATGGAGGTTCCTTAAAAAACGAAAAGTAGAGTTACCATATGATCCAGCAAATCCACTGCTGGGCATATATCTGGAAAAGATGAAAACTCTAATTTGAAAAGATACGTGCATCCCAATGTTCACAGAAGCACTATCTACAATAGCAGCAATATTTACAAGACATGAAAGCAACCTAAGTGTCCGTTGACAGATGAATAGATAAAGAAGATGTGGAATACACACATATATACAATGGAATATTACTCAGCCATAAAAAAGAATGAAATAATGCCCACCTGCAGCAACATGGATGGACTTAGAGATTATCATATTAAGTGAAGTAAGTGAGAGAAAGACAAATATCAAATAATATCACTTATATGTGGAATCTAAAAAAAAAATGATAGAAATGAACCTATTTACCAAACTCAAAGACACAGAAAACAAACTTATGGTTACCAAAGGGGAAGGATGGGTGGGGGGGGATAAACGAGGAATTTGGGACTAACAGATACACACTACTATATATAAAATAGACAAGCAACAAGCACCTACTATATAGCACAGGGAATTACATTCAATAACTTGTAATAACCTATAATGGAAAAGAATGTAAAAAAGAATAGACATATATAGGTATATATAACTGAATCACTTTGCTCTATACTTGAAACATTGTAAATCAACTATAATTTTAAAAAGAAGGTGTGTGTGACCATAGCAAAATATATTTCTCATTGTGGTTGGTATTCAACACTTGGGAAACACAACTCTGATAGACTTAGCTTGCTAGCATCTAAACCCATGTTTTACCCCTCCTGGTCAAGTAAATAGACAGGATTATGCTGTGCAATCTTCAGAACATGCTTGGGTTTGGGAATTAGACAAAGCTGGGTTCAAATTATGATTTCATTACTTTTAACTGTATAACTTTGGGATGATCTCTAAATTTTTTTTTTTTTTTGCTATACGTGGGCCTCTCACTGTTGTGGCCTCTCCCGTTGCGGAGCACAGGCTCCGGACGCGCAGGCTCAGCAGCCATGGCTCACAGGCCCAGCTGCTGCGCGGCATGTGGGATCTTCCCGGATCGGGGCACAAACCGGTGTCCCCTGAATCGGCAAGCGGATTCTCAACCACTGCACCACCAGGGAAGCCTGATCTCTAAATTTTGATAAGGATAATTTCTCCCTTGTGAGATGGATGGGAAGATTCAGCAAATCATTGATTTGAAAATACTAAACACAGTTCATACAGTTCACAAAAAGGATAAAGAGTCTATGCAGGGCTTCCCTGGTGGCGCAGTGGTTGAGAGTCCGCCTGCTGATGCAGGGGACACGGTCTCGTGCCCCGGTCCGGGAAGATCCCACAGGCTGCGGAGCGGCTGGGCCCGTGAGCCATGGCCGCTGGGCCTGCGCATCCGGAGCCTGTGCTCCGCAACGGGAGAGGCCACAACAGTGAGAGGCCCGCGTACCGCAAAGAAAAAAGTAAAAAAAAAAAAAGAGTCTATGCAGAGGTTACCAGCTTGTGGAAAGACACTAAGATATCTCCCTATCCATTCATTCACACATCCATTCATCCATCTATTGACCCAACACATATTGTAACATCTATTATGTACCAGTCACTCTGACAGTCACAGAACAATGTAAATAGACCTGGGACATGATCTCATGGAACCCTGAGTCTAGGAAGAAGTAAAATCTTTAATAAATTAATCAAAATAATAAAAAAAAGTGCTGTTACAGAAGACGAAAGGGGAGAACTCATAGGGAAAAGAGCTTTGTCTGATGAAGCAGGATTTAAGCTGAGATCAGAATGATGAGAAGGAATCAGCCATGACAGACTGGGGAAGGAAAGAGAGCGATTTTTGCAGACAATGGTGATCATGGAAAATGCAAATAGCCTGTGGTGGAAGAAGCCTAGCAAGTTTGAAGAACAGAAAGGAGGTCACTGTGGCTGGAGCACAGAGGATGAGGGTCAAGAGCAGTGAGAACTCTGCAAAACTTTAAGCACGGAACTGTGGTCACAACGGAGTGAAAGCTGTGTAGAGAATGGAAGGGGAGGGTAGGCACGCAAGCAGGAAGGTATGTGAGAATGAGGTGTTTTGGAGACATCAGGAAGACTGATGTGGCTTGAAGAGGGGATGGATGAGTAGAGGTGAAGATGAGGGAGCTGGAAACAGGCTAGAGTCTCTGTGTAAAGAAGTCTGAACACCAAGATGAGGCACTGAATAAGGTGTTGACTATGAAAGGGCTCTGAAATTTTAGAAAGCACTGCACAAGGGGGACATTTACATGGCATTCACAGGGGATGTCAGAAGGGTGAGTTAATAAACAGCTCCTCGGTTCTCTGTCACCCTAGAGTGCTTTACTGACACCAAACATGAGTTCCCTGCACCCTTGGGGACCACTCAAAACACTCTAAAAAACTGGGGTCTTCCTGTTGCAAAGTCCCTTCTGCCGATTTAGAAGCTCAGAATTACTGTGTAGCAGCATCCTGCCTTGGAGAACAGATGTTAGTTACCTATTTTTCTTGCCATATTTGTGAGTGACGCAAGCTCATGGGCGCTAGGCTTCAGCTCTATCCCTGGGACTGCAGGAGCTCAGTGCCTTCCCAAGGATCCTGTAATTCAGTGTGGTGTCATGTGTTCACATTCCAGCTCGGCCCCTTAGCATGGTAGCTCTCATGCCAGAGTTTTAACCTGGCTCAGCCACTTTCTCCTGTGTGACTTTGGACATATTATTCAACCCTTCTTAGCTTCAGTCTTCTGCTTTGTAAGGTGGGGCAATATTAGTAGGTAACTCATAGGGTCGATGTGAGGTGTAAATGACATAATTTCTGGAAAGTTCCCAGACACTGATTATCACTAAGTGGAGGTTAGCTGTCATCTTCATCACCAGTAGCAGCAGTACTGGTTTCCTAGCCAACTCTTCCATCTGCCTTCCCCTCAGGGTTAATTACAAATGGCTCACTGGGATAATGTATAGGACAGCAGCTGGGCCCCTACAGGGATTCAATAAAGTCCTGCCCTCCCCATCCTCTCATCAAAGGTCCCATTCACCCTGAAACTTTCTGGCCTGCCATCTTGAGCAACAGTAAGGTTTAGCCATGTCAGAGAGACAGTGACCCCTCCGCATCTATCACTGTGGGCCGCTGCTGGTATATGATGCCATTTCTCTTTCCTTTGTCCACCCTAAGTCCTGAACTGAAGTGGGACAGCAAAGAATAGCCTTTATTTGGCATCACTTTACCAAAGAATCATTGCTCAGGGTAACCGTGAGGACTGAATTCTGACCAAAAAAAAAAAGAGAGAATTTGGACCAAGGTTAACCAGAAAAAAAAAATCAAGAGAGAAAACTGCACATTTAAAATGATGGCTACCATATAGATAAAGACCAGAAGGGTCCATGCTAATATATGAATAGTCAGTGTGATGGGGTAGTGGGTGGTCTGCTCAGATCTGCGTGTGAGAGGATATACTGGTCCCCAAGAGAGCACAAAACAAATTTTAAAGTGAGTAAATATGGCAGTACTCTTCCCAATTTGTAAATGTGTAATTTGTAGTTACAAGTGTGTAATGTGCACCCTTTACGGCAGAGATTCTGCTTTTAGGCATCTGTTTTACAGAAACAGTCAAACTTTGCAAAAATATATACGTGTGTGTGTGTGTGTGTGTGTGTGTGTGTGTGTGTGTGTGTGTGTGTGTGTGCGCGCGCATGGATGTTTACTGACTCGTTGTAAGTGCAGCAAATTGAGATAATGATCCACAAAACGGGGTAGAAAAGCAAATGTTGGAGTGTTTGGTGTGTTCCCATGATGGGATCCTACAGAGCTTTCAAAAAGAAGAAGATAGGTGTGCAGGGCTGACGTGGAAAGATGCTTTTCATACACTGTTTGGTAAACTGTGAAATTGCTGCAGAATGATGAATGTGGCTGAGATGGCCCTATTAGTGTATATCTGGGTGCAAAATGCATATATTTATATCTATACCATACATATGTAACACATACACATACATTCCATATATATATATATATGTGTGTGTGTGTGTGTGTGTGTGTGTGTGTGTATTGGAAAAATATTCTAGAAGAATACAAATCAAACTATTATCAAAGATTAGCCTTTGGGTCCCATTAGTGGAATGGGATGGAGAGACAATGGCAGAGCTTTTAGTTCTTGCTTTATACAACTCAGACCTTTTCCTTCCTTGCTCCCTCCCTGTCTTCTTTCTTCCTTTTCTTTCTTTCTCTTTTTCTCTCTTTCTCTCTCCCTTCCCCTCTCTCTCTCCTTCTGTCCCACCCTCTCTCATACCCTTCCATTATAAATAGTATGCATTTCTTTCACGATAATAAAACAAAATTAAGAAAACCCAATATCCATTCAGCCATCCCCTGCCTTATCCCTTGATAAAGTGATAAATTTGTTATTTTAATTTCCTTGAGCTTTTCCATGCATAATATTCAGGAAAGGGAACATAAATTTGAGGACGGATAAGGAGAACTGGAATTAAAATGCATCAAGTTTCTGTCATGGACCCAACGCAGTGCAGAGCGGTCACATACTGACATGATTAAATTCCTAGCAACTGGCTAGGGTGATATCAAGGGTGATGCTCGCAATACCTGAGAATGTCTAAGGCACAGGTACTAACCACCAAGACGGGATGCCAGCCATAATCCTGGGGAAGCAGTCTAAAGCCACCCTGTTCTGGACAGTGGGGGCTTCAGGAGGGTCCCTGGGAGGGGGTGGGATGGCTAGGCAGCAGGAAGGCATGAGGAGGGGCACGCAGGGCAGCAAGCTTCTTACTGACTGGCACAGAAGAACTGCAGTGTTGAACAAAGGGTATGTATGTCCACATGAGTGTGTATCAGCTGCAAGTCAGCCCGATCAGTACAGTGCTCTTGGGGTCTGTTGTCTCTTGGTAATGAAAGTTTCTCCCTCTGCCTCCAGATGGTGCCTCTATTATTTGCAGGTCCGAGCTGCAAAGCAGGCTGACGGTGCTCAAGTATGATGAACCAGTTTGAACCTACGGGCAAATTCTAAGTGTGAGAGGGGCAGGTGGGACTAGCCCTTGGCAATGTAATTTCAAAGGCCTTTGGGATTACTTTTATAGGGATCGCCTAGCCTCTGATACCCGCCCACTCTGGATTAAATGCATAGCTGTCCCCAGGTCCCCCCATAAAAGAGAGAGTCTCATGGTTCTCTCCAAGAGCCACCTGGGGCAACAGAAAGCACATGTGGTCTGAGCGGCTGCTGTTGTATCTTCCACAATCTGCCGGCAGAACCATCCCTCTTCTGTCCAGGAAAGGGGGAACAGGGGCCACAGCGCTGCAAGCACAGTCCCCAGCCACCACCTCCCCACGGTTAGGGTGTCCAGTATCCTGTCTGGACTCAGGAAAAGGGTGTCTCCTACTTTCTTCTCACCCAGGTTTCTTCCTTTCCTACCCTTATCGGATCGAAGGGCAGCTGGGATACAGAATTAAATGAAGTGCTTGGTTTTATTCCAACTCGTACTTCGTTTTAAAACCAGCTCAGAGGAATGTGAAAAAAAATAACGTGGTCAGGTGAAAACAGGTGAGACAAAGGCATGGATTTGCCGGTGGCTAAGAGGTTCGCCAGGGCCACGCAGCCAGTGCACTCAAGAGCGGGGTGCCAAGCCCATCTGTTCGCCCCCACTCCACCAGGCTGCCTTGCAAGGACTGGGCCTTGTTTCTCATGCATTCACACTCATCCTCTTTAGACTTCTCTTGTATGCTTCGCATCTAAATTTGAGATTTCAGAAAATAAGGGTCTGCTTTTGTTATCGTTTATCTTAGATAGAGTTCTAGCTTGAAAGAAAACGCAAGGGATAGGGGCATCTTTAAGCCACGACGCAGTGGTAAGCCTGAGAGTGTGCAGACTCTAGAGGACCCCGTGGGGAGAGGAGGCCAGAGCCCCTCCCCCTCTCTCAGGAGTTAGTCCTCTGTATCCTCTGGATCCAGCACCATTCCGTCCCCCTGTGTTGCCTCTGTCATTCAAGACTCAGGTCTACGCTTTGTGCGTGTGAATAACTGGGATATCCAGCAGCTAGAATGGAAAGCCTGAGGGTTCTCTTTAAGGAACAGAAGACCTGGCAGGCCCCAACCCCAATGAAATGGGCCGTCATCATGATGCCATGTAGGCCATTCTGAGCACGACAGCTATCTACAGCAAGGGTGCTCTCTGGCCAGGAGGCTGGAGCTCTTACCTCGACTCTGCCACCCCGCTGCTGTGTGTCACAGAGAGACCCAGGACTATTCGAGCTTCAGCTTGGGTTTCCAAGGAGGTTTACTGCCATGCTCTTTAAGGGCAAAGGTTCTGCTTTCCTCACCTCTATTCCAGAGTCTATCATGGCCTCTGGCACAGTGGGCCAACTCTGAGGACTGATGGTATGAATAACAATGACAGAAATGCGTACTGAATGTTTACTGTACCAGACCCTCTACCTGTGTTACCTCATTTACATTTCCCAATCACCCTGGAGGTAGAATACTAGTATCATGCCCCTTTGACGGGAGAGGAGTAGGTGACTTATCCAAGGTCACAGAGCTAGTAAGCTGGGTGGTAAACTTAATTTCTGTACTGTTCCGCCTCCTGAGGGCAGAGTGTTTAACTCCATACTGTATCACCTTCCAGCTTGTGGGGGGAAGGAGGGAGAGGGAGGGGAGGGCGGAGGGAGGGGGGAGAGAAAGAAGAAAGGAAGGAAAAGAAGTCAGACAGGATTATGGGCAGTGACCTGCTTCCCCATTTTGAAGATGCTTTCCGTTCTCCATACGGAGCTTGGTGGAGGCAGCGGGCGTGGGGATGGGGGATGGGGGCTGGGGGGAGAGAATTTACCTCTGTTGGCGGCTTCTTGGCTCTGCTCCTTGGTGGTTATTCACCTGTCATCAGTGACTCTTCCTGGGTTTTCACCCCCAACCAGTGGCTACTCTTTTCTGGGTTCTGGTCATCACTACTGATGGCCTCTGCCAACACTTTGGTTCCCAGGGTCCCCAGATCTGAGGTCAATGAGATAATTTGAGGTCTGGAACTGAGAATTTTGGAGTCTAACCAATGCCTGGATTTATCCAGTCGACCAAATGATTGAGGGGTTGTGTTAATCATCCAGTCAACAAGTATTTTCAGAGCATCTATTAAGTGTTTAGCCACTGCGCCGGACGCTAGTGAAACAAAGATAAGGAACACTGCCCTTGCTCTCAAAAATCTCCATGTCTTATAAGTAAATCATGGGGATGGAATGTACATCATGGTGACTAGAGTTAATAATACCCTATTGTATATCTGGAAGTTGCTAAGAGCATAAAGTTCTCATCACAAGAAAATAATCGTCATGATGTAAGGCCATGGATGTTAACTAGACATTGTGGGGATCATTTCTCAATATACACAAATACTGAATCATTCCACTGTATACCTGAAACTAACTCAATGTTATATGTTAATTATATCTCAATAAAAATAAATAAAAATCCCCAAGTCTAGTTAGTGTCGAAAACAGAAAGAGAAACGGATTATTATTGAACAGTGATAAGTAATAAGCTCAAAGTAATCACAACCTGCTCCAGGAACTGAAGGAGACATGAAGCGCGCCTCTTGGCTAGGCTGGGGAAGATTCTGGTGTGGAAAACAAATCCCACGACTTTCCTAGAAGTTTTCTGGGAAAACTTCGTCAGCGCTTGCCGTGCATTTATCATTTGATCCCCACAGCAAAGCTATAAGGTGGGCGGACTGGCTGCTGATTCACCCATTTTCCACATAAACACAGTGAGGCTCAGTAAATTAGGCGGCAGAAGTCCAAATCTAAGCAAACGGGAAGATGCTTTGTATCTTACCCAAGCGACTTTCTACATTAG
>NW_006775143.1:1901768-1954761 GCF_000442215.2 Lipotes vexillifer | reverse complement strand
CGACGCTCTGGCCTGACAGCATTGCTCCCAAACCACCTCACTCTCTACGGTCATCTTTCTTGTCCAACACTCACTGGACATTCTTGACACGTGAGGCACTGTGCTAGGCAGGTACTACAAGATGTGAAGATATGAAATAAATGCAGACTGTTCTTGTGCCAAGATGAGAAGTCACATGAAAAAAGATAAATAATGCTTGAGAAAGCAAAGATTGAGGAAACTGTCAGTAAACCAACAGGTCAAAGACAGAAGAGATCGTGGCAGAGAAGGGAAATGATGCAGACATTCCAGAACACTGAGCAGAGCCTGGTGGCTGGCACTTAGAGCGAGACTGGAGAAGCATAGGGAGCTGGATTAGGGAGCGTCTTAGAGGCCCAGGAAAGACCAAGGGCCTGAGGTCTACAAATACAGCTCCCAGGGATTCAACACATAGCAGATACTAGGCCCTGCATTAGGGACTTTACACACATTTTATTTTTATATTTAATCCTTCCAAAAATCCTTCAGTGAGGAAGCTGAGACTTGGAGGATTGAATTCCCATTTTTCCAAGGTCACCCAGCAAACAAAGGAGACGAGATTTGAACCCAGGTCCAGACAACTCCAAAACCTGTACTCTCGCTTGTTTACCACTCTTTTCCCTCCCTGGGTTTCAAAATTTAACAAAAATGCCTCCTTTTTAAGAAGCCCCCAGTGTTCCTATTTGCCCACTGAGTATCACGGAAACATGGATCTGAGAGGAAAGATCTTAGATGCGGAAGAAAAGAACATCGAGTTCACAGCTCCAGGACTGGGCCAAGCAGTGATGATGGTTCCTCATGGCTCACAAAGAAGAGCAGTTCTAACACTGGGGCCTCAAGGCCAAACCTTTAAGCCACCACCAGCATCACAAAGACAATATGGGAAAAAAGCAGAACAGTACTTTTGTAGTATTTATCTAAAGGAAAAAATAGCCAAATTCCTTCTATAAACCAGCTGGAGCCGTAACACTTAATAAAGACAAATATAAACACATCCTGCACTTATGTCCAAATAATCAATTGTCCTCCAACAGAACAAAGGGAATGGGTCTTTGCAACAGCATACATGAAAAAGAGTGAGAGGTTTTAGTCATCAAAAAGCCAACTATGGCCCAGTAATAACAGCAAAAAAAAAAACAAATGTGATCTTCAAACTGCATCAACAGAAGCATAACAGCTAGCAAGAGGGAGGTGAAAATTGCTTTTTTCTCAGCACAGTAGCATTCCCACCTTGAGGAAGAGGAGCGTCTGTCAGTTCTGGTGTTACACTCCAGGACATGACAAATTACAATCTTCATCTAGAGGACAGTGATCAAAAGGGTGAAATGTCTCAAAATATGCCACATCAGAGTAGCTGAAGAAACTGGGATTGTTTATTGAGGTTGATTTCTAAACGTTACAGGGTGCCTTTTATTTTTTTCTTTTCCTTTTGTTACATTTCCCAAGAGCTACCTTGGAGACGAAAAATTCAGATTCACTTTCTGACACAGAGGGCCAGGGAAACAGACTGCAACTCAGTATACGGAAAAACCTTCTAATAGTAGTGTCTGGAAATGATATGAGAGCTTTCCTGAATAGTGAGAAGGCCATAACGGGAGGTAATCAAGAGACACTGGAGAGATGTTGGACTACATAACTTCTGATGCTCTTCAAAACTCCAATTCCAAGCACACTGACACTCTCTTTTTTTCCTCCCATCAACACTGAAGAATCAGGGAAAATAAACTCTGAAAACCCAATGGAAGTTGGCCATAAATCAAAAATGGCTTAGCCCAGAAGACAGTTCCTGTGTCCCCAACCGCCCAGCTCCTGCGCCTCTTCCCAGCTCCCCAGAATGCCCCCTGGAAGGTGGGATGCAACAAGGAAGACTCACCTTTCTTCTCAAAGTCCCCTTTCTCTTCCCCTGGTCGGCCCAGGCTGTCCAGGGTGTGGGTCACCTGACTGCCAAACTCATCCTCACGGGAGTCGTGGTTGGCCCGCCGGGGTGGGTCCTCATCCTCCTCGTAGTCATAGTCATCCAGGATGGGGGTCTCCCGGATGGGCACGCCGATGACGGAATTGTGGGCCTGCAGCCGGGAGGAGCGGAAGCTTTCCCGGGCATGGGGACCCAGCAGCACGGAGGGGATGTAGTGGATCTCGTGAGTGGCTTCCGTGCTGGCGCTCTTCTGGGGGATGCGGCGACGCTTCTGCCAGCGCCGCTGGGCATACAGTGCCACAGTGAACACCAGCAGCAGCAGCAGCAGTGCAATGAGGCCACCCTGGAGTGAGAGGGAAGAAGGCAAGCAAATGGGCCACTGTTCCTTGGGCCGGAGCGCCAGAGGGGGTCTTCCGTCCACCACACTCAGCCCAGACCCCTGGGTTTGGCTCTCAGAGCCTCAGAGCGACACCGTTTCCAAACTTGGCTTTCTCACCAGCAAGCTGTGTGACCTTGGACAAACTGCTTCACCTCTCTGAACCTTGTTTTTCACTTGTATAAGGGTAAGAACCCCCATCCTTCCGTCTTCAGAAGGTTGCCATAAGGAGCAAATGAGATGGATAACGGTCACGCCAGAGTGATGCAGACTGCTAAACTCTGGGATGAGTCAGGGCTGTGGCTTCACACACAGAGTGTCTGAGTCCTGAACCTGCCTTCCACCAGCTGAGTGACCCCAGGACATTTGCTCACACCCTGTCAGCCTTGCTTCCTCATGTCTAGAATGAGTCCACTGAGGGCTCAAGAGACAGCAGCCTTTGTTCCATCCTGCTGGGAATACACAATAGTGTTGTCAAGTCAAACAATTTCTGCATAATGTATATTTTTATTATCATAAACACCGCTTCCCAGCAGGGGGCCTGGGACAAACTAGGCGCTTCATCAATATTTGTTGAATGAATGAATGAACAAATGCACTTGTTCTAGGGCTCCCTTAATCAGAAATTTAAGGCATACTGAAGTTTATTTTTCTTTAACACATCCAACCAGTAAATATTTGATTGAGTCTGCACACCATACATTAAATTGAAACAGGCTAAACTTTTTACGAACGGATCTTGCATGATTCATGAGACTCATGAAATATCCTGCTCTGTGAACTCCTCAAGGGTAGGGGTATTTCCAAAGCACGTCTGTGCTCCCCACAGAACCTGTCAAGGGCTGGAGGTGGAAGGTTTGTATTCTCCTCGCCTCCCTTCTTTCACTCTGTGCCAGAAGCATCTCCAATGAACAGGGGTAGCCCCTTCAGTTATTTTGCTTCACTTCATTATACATTGTGCTTTCTGCCTGGGAGATTCGGGGCCACTTTGTTGAGTCTCGGATGTGTAATCCCTACACTTGGGGAGGATCACGCTTGTGGTTTAGGGGGAGAGAGGCAAATAAATCAAGAGACTCTAGAACTCGGATGGTGCATAGCAGAGCAAGCTCTGAGCCTCACTGTGTGTGTGTGTGTTTGGTTTGGTGTTTTAGCTCTAAAGCCTGTATTCTTTCAACCACACCCATGTGGCTGATTGTTCTTCCTTAATTATGATCGCATTGAAGGCAAGGACAATTTCTGAAAACTACTTGTATAACATCTAGCAAAGATGACAGATGTTAACTAACCCTGAATAGATTATCTTGGGTGGGGGTGTGACTGCTGTAAAGGATACCTGTTTAGGCCAAGAAGAACATTATTTACTAAAATGATTCCGCTGTCCTGCTGACTACATTAAAAAATAATGATTTTCTTTTGCAAGTCCTTCAACTCACTAAGCTAGAATTCATCACCTCCACGGGGGGATGGGCAGTGGGTGGTAAGTGAGCTAAGAGGTGACCAGGGTTGCAGGTATGGCTGACAGCCCCGTCTTGACTCTGGCGGTGAGTTACTGTGGGATCCCCAGGAAGGGTTTCTCTGGATGTCAGAACTCAAAAATAAATATACTAAAAAAAAAAAAAAAACCTATAAGTATGCGTATTTATGTATCTGTGTGTGTGTGTGTGTGTGTGTGTGTGTGTGTGTGGGTGGGTACGATCTGTCAAGTGTATGTAAAATGTGTGTGTGTGATTGGACTTGACATATATACACTAATATGTATAAAATGGATAACTAATAAGAACCTGCTGCATAAAAAAATAAATAAAATTCTAAAATTCAAAAAAAATGTGTGTGTGTGTGTGTGTGTGTGTGTGTGCATGCGCGCGCGCATAGTTTAGTACCTCTGGAGCCCTAGAAAAACAAGAACAAACCCTTTTTTCCCTCCACAGAACATACAATAGAGATTGCTCTACGTCTAGAAATCATGTGTGACGTGGTATTACTTGTCAGTTTTTTACACCAGAGATAAGAAAGGAAAGAGACAGAGGGAGGAGTGTGGACGGAAGAGATAATAAGAAAGATAAGTGAAGAGAAAAAAGAGGCAGGAAGAACACTGTCACTCAATAAAACAGTAGCAGGCCCTCTCCTTACTACTTTTACTTAATGTTATTTTATTTAATCTTTAAGGCAATCCTCTGTAATAGTTTCTGTTCCATAAATGAAATGAGGGAAAGGTGGTTCAGAGAGGTTAAGTAACTTGCTTAAAGTCACACAGGTTTTGATCCTAGGTCCAACTGGGAATAAAAGGCCAGGAGGTGGTAAGACAGGGATTTGAACCCAGTTCTTCACTGCATGGCCAGTGGCTATTTGACAGCGTAGTGATTCTACAGAACAAATGAAGGGAAAGGAAAAGTGGGAAAGATGGTGAGAGTGTACAAAGTAAAAGGGAGTCCCGAGAAGGAAAAGGAAAACATTGTTTTCAAAGCCAGGATTCAGGGGGCACATCTCGAGGCAAACTCTTCAGAGAAGCTTTTAATTTTGGTCCACGGATAGCCTTCGGGAAACTGCCTTGCCTGACTCAGCCCTCTATCTTCTCCCGTTCGGGTGTTTCATTTGCTGTGAGGGGCAGACCTTGTCTGGTTCCAGAGTCCTTCATCCCCGGCCCCTTCTGCCCACCCTGATTATGGGTGTTTGACCCTGTGGTCAGACCCAGGACCAAAACTGACCTGGGAAAGATGAGGCTTAACCAATCTGTCCACAGGTAACCACCACCACTCCTCCCTCCCCCCACTGTATTCCGACAAGCCTCCCTGGATTCCCATGCAGTCCTGGATCAGCTCATAAAGCATCCCCAGGGAGCTCCTGGAAGGCAGGAAGCCCTGTCCTTTGCTTCCAGAGCCCTCTAGCTATATCTGGCATAGAGGCTAAGAGCTGACCTCAGATTGACACAGTTTTAGTCCAGGTTCTACTGCTTAAGAGGCTGTGTGACCTTGAATAGGTCACTACTTTTCAGAGCCTTGGTTTCTTCATTGGTTAAGTAAGGGCAGTATTCAGGGTCTCCTCAATGGATCATTGTGAGGCTAAGTGAGATGCCTGCAGAATATTTAGTGCCGTGTGGGACACATGTAACTGCTCACAGACTGTTAGCTATTGCTATTGCCAATGGCATTCGGCAATTGGATATTTAATGTTGAATGAATAAATGAATGAATGAATGAATGAATGACCTTCTGCCCCTGAATGCTCATTCTGCAAAACTTGTCTTGGGTCCCTAAATCCTTTTCAGTCTGGACCAAACACTTACATACGCCCTGTCATTTACCTTTACACCTGTGCACATAAGGCATCGTTATCCTGTTACGTGAGGAAAGAGGCCCAGAGACAGGAGGCTGCTTACCCAGGTAGTGCTGCTGAGATTCAGACTCACTGCATCATGGCTTCACAATTTCGCTTGTGGTGGGAAGGGACAGGCGCACCCAAGGTGTAATCAGCCCCTGCCCAGCCTCACCTCTGCCTCCTCAAATTACCTCGGCAACCTCAGGCACAGATTTCCCAGCCTAGGAGGCGGCAGAGGAAGACCACCCACCTCCCTCACCCCACTTTGATGGAAGCTGAGCTTGGGAGTCCCTTTAGCTCAATGATCTGCTGATTCATTTGACAGGACCCCAGGCCAGTGGCTCCAGCCCTCCTATTGGGGCACAGGCTCCCTTCCCTCACTCCCCAGCCTGCTCTGACCTCTGCTCCCACCAGCTCAGCTAAGCCAATGACCACACAGCTTCCATTACAGATCAGGGTTTCACTGTGAAAACTGGGCCAAAAGAGAATTCCAGTAATCAAGGTCTCACTTTGCCACTGACCAACGGAAACAGACATCCCCAGCCTGGGCTCCTAAAGGGCTCAGGGGGCCTCACCCAAGACATAGTAGCAGCTCGGGTGATGTTTCAAGCACCACTGACCAGCCCTACCTTCAGAGGTAGGCTCAGAGCATGCAGGAAAAGGTTCTGAATTCAAGTTTACTCACTATGTGATCTCAAATTTCCCAGATGCCCTAGAGACCCTCAGTTCACTCATCTGTAAAATCAACTTGGTAATACTTGGAATAGTATCGCACATAGTTAGGGGCAAAGGCTGGGGGTCAGAAAGACGTCTTTAAAATCTCATGCTGTCACATAAAAATGGGGCGATCACGGACAAAGGGCTGAAACTCTCTGAATCACAATTTTTTTCATTCACAAAACCGTGTAAAAAGCGTCCTATTATAGAGGGAGGTTAGATGTGAGTTCCTGGACACGGAGTGCTGTGCTCAGTGCCTGGCACTTGGTAAACCCGTGATGCACATGATACTCATCCATGGTATCCGCAAGGTTGTTGTGCAAATGAAATCTAAACACCGTTGTGACGGTCCTTGCAAACTGAAGGGTGCTGTGCACAAGCTAAGGAGCTCAAGAGAACCACATAGCCACCTCTGTCCTAGTGGAACATTTCACCCAAAGAAAACAGATGAGTAACTCAAAATCAAGAAGAAACTATGATCTGCATCCACCTGGATTGGTCCAGGCTGCTGTGCTGCTCCACTCCTGCAGAGCTGAGCCCCAAACAGAAAAGCAAGCAAACAGAAAAGCAGGAGCTGTCTCTGGAAAGGTGAGCAGGGCAGAGTGTCCAGCCACTGAGGCTACCCGCCAGGGGCAAACACAGACCCCAGCGGTGGAGAAAATGCTGCAGGGCAAGCAGGGAGCCCAGGAGGGAAAAGAGGATGTAAGGAGAAGCCTGTGAATGTTTAGAAAGCAAGTTAAGAAGAGGCCAAGGCTCAAGGGGTGGCAAGCTGAGGTCCTGCTGGCCTCAGGGACAACCCAAAGTCCAATCTGAGGTGGACTGTGTTTCCTCTAGGCAGCCCAAGACAAACAAGGTTGGAGATGTGGCCAGGAGTTGCAGAAATAAAAATCTCAGTCTGTTGGTTAGGGGTAGGTTTCTGTGAGACTACAAGCAGCACAAGCCTCGGGTGATTAGTTTTACCTTCTTATGGGTCTGAGGATTTCACTGAGCTGTCAGGCAGGAAGTGGGAAAGAGACAGGAGAAGGAATATGTGTTCCCATCCATCCTGGAACCTTCCCTACTAGAAGCCTCTCTAATAATAGAAGCTCGCTCCTTCTATTACTGGTCTCAGATCCCTCAGTGGAGCCAGGCAAGGGTGAGCGTGGGCGATGTCAAGGGCAGAGTGATGTGATGGCGTAAGCAGGTATCCTGGGGGCACGCAGGCCAGCATGGGAGCCCCTGTCCCTGCTTGCTGTTGGCCATGACAAGTTGGCTGCCTCCTTGTGCTACAACAGATATAGCACACCTATAAAATGTGCTGATTGGTCCCAATGTGAAGGGTTAAGCTAAGGATTAAACAAGACAATGAAAGATCTAGATAAAAGTCTGGCTCCACAAATGTCAACACCATCAGCCTCAGTCCTTCAGCCTCTCTATTCCTCCATCCCAAATCAAATCCTTTCATAGCCTTCCCCCACCCTCAGAATAATGTCCAGATCCCTAGCCTGGCACCTAAGCCCCTTCATGCCTAGGTCTCTGCTTCCTTCTCATGCCTCCCTTCCCTACAAGTCCTACCTCATACTCTGTCCTGGAGTTGCACTGTGTGATTAGCAACTTCCCAAAGTGTGATGCTCTGACCACTTCCCCAGTGGCTTCTTCCTCAGCCCAGAGCACTCAACCATTCCCTCCCCGTAGTAGTTCGAATAATACCCACCCCCAAAATCATGTCCAACCAGAACCTCAGAAGGTGATCTTATTTGGAAATAGGGTCTTTGCAGTTGTAATTGATTAAGATGAGTTCATACTGGATTGGGTGGGCCCAAAATCCAAGGACTGGTGTCCTTAAAAGAAGAATAGAGGGGACTTCCCTGGCGGTCCAGTGGTTAAGACTCTGCGCTTCCAACGCAAGGGGCGCGGGTTCTATCCCTGGTCGGGGAACTAAGATTCCACATGTCCCACAGCGCAGCCAAGAAAATATACTGAAAACAAAACAAAAACTTTAAAAAAAAGGAATAGAGGACACACACGCACGCATGCACACACACACACACACACACAATCATGTGAAGACAGAGACTAGATTGATGCATTTACAAGCTAAGGAAAACCACGGATTGCCGGCAACCATCAAAAGCTGTTGGGAGGCATGTGACAGATTCTCGCTCAGAGCCTCCAAATGAGCAAACCCTGCTGACATCTTGATCTGGGGCTTCTGGCCTCCTGAACTGTGAGAGAATAAACTCCTGTTGTTTTAAGCCCCCCAGTTTGTGATAATTTGCTATGACAGCCCTAGGAAGCTAATATACTTCTCTTCATCTGCTCATCTCAACTCACCCAGCCATCTCAGCTTGGACATCGCTTCCTCAGGGGGCACCTTTGCCTCTGCATGTTGGGAGGAGGCTGTGCTCTCTTCCCTCACAAACCCCATGGTTGTCAGTTATCCGGCTACACTGCTACCACCTAATCATCTGGTTGACCATTTTCCCACTCTGGTTTCTGAGCTTTCATTTATCCAGCCTAAAACATGGTGCTTGGCCCAGGAAGGTGCTTAGTAAACCTCCAGAAGCCTAAAATCTTGCCCAGACTTTGCCAGAGGAATGTAAATCTGACCCCAGCAACCAGAGGGCACCTGATCAGACCTTGTATGGCCCCTCTTTGCTGCTCTGCCTTTATCGCAATGCTCGTGCCTCCAGCTGGCTTGCTTACACACACAATATGAAACGCTGAAAAACACACAGAGGTGAAAAACAGAAAGCACCTCCAAAACCACCACACCGAGAGAGCCTTCTGAAAAGTCAAGGTTAGAACTCCATTCAGCCTGGCTCCATTTTAATCTATTTTTCCGGTTAAAATATCCAGGCACAGGAGAAGGAGCCAGAGAAAGGAAAGAAAGGGATAATGTGAGAAATGCTTTATGTGACAACGTGTCATTCGGAAACTGATTATTTCTGTCTTTGGCCTTTTTAATATTCCCTCACAACAGCCAAGCCACAAAAGGATTTGGGATTCTAAGAATGGATTTATAATACTCTGTTAGGCAGTGATAAGAACATGGGCCTTTAATCCTCAGAGCCGTGAACATGCATATTCTCCCAAGTAATGTCCTTCCCTTCTCGTCACTTGCGTCTGGTCCCGACAGCCAGCCCCAGGACAGCTGAGGCCTGATGATTCACTGGGTGTTCTCCTGGCCGTTTGCTGAGTGACAGCTAGCAGGGAAAGGGGCTGGGTCTCCAAGTTCTCTGGGACATCTTCTTTCAGGCCTCAGACTATGTGTAAGCTGGAGGGATTATTAGAAAATAGTCCAAACCCTTGGTGCTACAGGTAAGGAAACAGGCACAGAGAGTGGAAGTGACTTGACCAAGATCACAGAACATCCTGAAATGGTTCTGGAGGCAGACTATGTAGCCAACACTCCCCAAAGTTGCTGAGAAATCATGAATCCTGACAGTTTGATCTACAAAATAGCTTCTTTCCCCAACCTTTCTTTCTCTCCATCCTATGTCCCAGTCACAATTACCTTTCACCATGATAATTTGAACACACTCTGAACCATCTCCCAGGCTTTATTCCGTCTCCTTCACTGTTCTCAACCCATCTTCTATCATAAATAATGCACAGCAGGAAACAAAGCCCCTCCCCACCGAGTAAGCTGGAAAGTCCTGCAGTTTGACAGTTCATGTTCATCAATTGCTTAACTTATATCTCAAAATGTATGCCTCTGAGATAATCTTCTCAAAATGTATGCTTCCCCCATCCATGCCACCAACCCTACTGTGCGCCTACGATAGGGCACCATGCTAAGTATTCAACCACATGGGAACTCACTGTTCCTATTTAATGTTCTGAGATTTCCTCTGCCTGGAATGCTGCCCTCCTTGTCATTCCTCACCCCCACATCTGTAAGCTGAAATATCAGGCAGACTTCATGGCTACCTTCACTGCCATCTCCTTGATGAACTCCTCTGGGATCTCCCCGTCTGCAGCCTCAGCCAGAAGGAAATCGCTTTACCCTCTGAATTCCCAGAATACTTCATCTCAACCCTTACTTCAGGAGCTTTGGCATTTTCTACCTTGTATTAGAGTTACTGATGCTCAAGCTCCCCAGTTGGTTAGATGATTATACCCATTGCTCAGATGAAAAAGTGGAGGCTCGGAAGATAAACTTGCTTGAGAATACACAACACAGTGGCAAATATATGGGATAAGACCTCCCACCTGGGGCTATTTCCAGTAAAACTGCAGGCCCACTCTCTCACAGACTGGGAATGGCCACTGGAGCTGCAGGAGAATAAGATGATAACATAGGTCAGAACCATAGTGCAAATGGCATGACTATTCTTTGGGCATTAAGGATCCGAGACTTTTTTTTTTAAGCAATAGAGTGGTGAGATCACATTGTATCTGGTGAGGAGACTGGAAACTGGGAGACCAGTGAGGTAGCTATTCACAATCGTCTAGGACAGCACTTCTCGACTGCGGGCAATTTTGCCCCGCAGGAGACATTTGGTAATGGAGACATTTTTGGTTGTCACGACTAGGGAAGAGGTGTTACTGGCATTTAATGGGTAGAGGCCAGGAAATCTGTAAGCATCCCACATGCACAGGATAGCCAGGAACAACAAATAATTATTTCTTTCAATGGTGCAGACGTTGAGGAAGCCCTGGTCTAAGAGAGAGAAGATGAGACCTGAGATTAGGGCAGTTGAAGTGAGTAGTTAGCTAATGGGGTAGAAATAAGACACACCACACGGTGGAAAGAATTGGTGTTTGATTGGCAAGAAGGGGAGAGAAAGTGCCAACATGACAGTGAGGTGTGGATTAGAGATGAATCTATCTATGTGTTAATTTTTTTGCTAGGTAAGCTCCCAGAAGGTTATGAAAGATCCCAGCACAGAATCAAATGAAGAGATAAGTTTACACGTATGAACAATTAGGAGCGGATAAATGCACAACAAATATGTGCATGTATATAATATACATTATATACATGTATGTATGTATTCATGTGTATAAAAATATATTCACAACTATATCTATATATATATATATATATATATATATATATATATATATATATATATATGGCTGGCTATATTTATCTATAGTTATCTCTTTGCCACTAGACAGATGTAGGGTGACCTATTTAAGGAGGTCCCATTATAGAAAATGAAACCTTTTTTCTTTTAAAGTAATCATCTACTTATAATGTATCTTTTAGTGACCGTATTTTATTTCCCAAGATGATGTCAAGGGAATAAAGTAAAAAGGCAGAAATTCTTTGAGACATACTTACTCCCCATCCAGCTCAAACTTTCTTAATCATCTTTAGATCAGATCAGAATGGGGGCCAAATCCTGGGCGATCATTCTGAATGCTACAGCAGTTCATCAAGAGGAAAGCCAATGAACATTGCGTCAGGCAGACATGGATCTGAGTCATGGCTGTACTATCTTTCCTTGGGGTGTCACTGGTATATCTTGTGCTTCTTTAGTTTCCTCATCTATAAATTGGGTCACTAACACCTAACTGAGAGGATTTGGGGAGGATTAAATGATACTGCATTACAGAACACTGAGCATAATGGCTCACAAGTAGTAGATCTCAGGAAATGTTAGCATCCTTGTTATTGATGCAAGGCCTTATTTCCTCAAAAGTTAGATACAAGGTAATGGTGAAGCCACCAAACTCCCTCCATTAAAGTATGAGATATTCTCTGTACAGTCTCCCAAAACATTCCCCTGATCACCCTGTTCTCCTACAGATTACAAGCTGTGTGACCTTGACCATGGTCCTTCCCCTCTTCAGGGCGAGCAGATAAAATTGGCTGGTTTCTAACAGTCCTTCCAGCTCCAATATTCCAGATCAGAAAAGCAAAGGCAAACGTGAAAGCATTTTTGAACAGATGAAATATATATATTTTCATGACATCCCGCCTCGCATTTCAGTTGTATAAGCATGAACTAACACCACCAGTGAAACATCCTATATCCCTCGCACCATCTCACGCAGCTGTGCTTTCGCTCATGCCACTCAACTCTGCCTGAAATGTCCTTCCCCCACTTCTTTGTCTAGTCCTTTAAACCTCAGCTCTTGGGTCATGAGTTCTCAGCAAGCCTTTGTGAAACCTGCTGTCTCTGGCTGGTTAAGTACTCACCTGTTAGGACCCTCAGTGACTCATGCTTCTGTCTTCCAACTACCCTCTCATCATCCTGAGTGCCCCTGCAGGGCATCCTTAATCAACTCCATGTACCCAAGACCAAGCCCAGGGTCCAATAATGAGTAGATCTCATTATGCATTGATTGTATTTCTACAGTGAGAGGCAGTGAAGGGAAGGGCAGGGTTTTATTTATTTCTGAATAAATTTGAATGGTACATGGTACATAGTAGATCCTCAATTACTTCTTGGAAGAATTAACCAATGAATGAATCCATTATAAATGCCTCTTTGAGGGTAGGTGACTGACATATACCTACATCTGTTTGGCAGTTCTCCATCTGTGTGGGAGAGAGAGCTGAAAACAATTCACAGGAGGCACTTAGCACAAATCAGTATCCTCTCCACATCCTCAGGTGGCCTCTCAAGTTGTCAGAAATCCCACTCTGAAGGTGGATGGGGGGGCATCTTTGAAAGGATTGATTTTTTTCCTATTCTTTGAGTCATGAAGATAAACAGATGAACCCAAGTGAGTATGGAGGAGCCTTGCACTCATTCACTGATTCATTCATTCACCAGATTCAGGGCATGCCTGGAACCAGGCAGGCCCAAGTTCAAGTTCTTGCTCTACCACTTTCCAGTGGTGTGACCTTCTCTCTGTGAAGCTGTTTTTGCAGTCCCAACGTGGAATAAAACCATTCACCAAAATGGGCTGTTGTGAGGATTAGGTAAGATGATGTATGTAAAATATGTCATACAGCCCTTGACCTATAAAAAAACATTCAATACATGGCCGTTACTGGCTTGACTGTTACCGCTATTACTGTCATGCCCCGTCCCTGTGCCAAACCTTCTGCAATGCCCAGTATGATAAGCTCTATGCCAGAAGGAAACATAGTAAAAAGCAAAGGTTCTGATAGCTTCTAAGTGCAAAACATAGAAGAGGTGGGAATAAAAAGGACTACCCTGTCATTCCAATTACAGTTAAGTTCAAAGGTAGCGGAGTAGGCTGCCCCATCTAACCAAGTATACTCATACCGAAAATGTGACAGAAAGGCTGGCTAACCAACTAAACAGCCTGGCTAACCATGCAGGAGGTGATGGTCCCGAGTTCCGGTATCTGAGCTATCGTGTACCAGCTGTGCAGCTTTGGGTGGGTCACTGCCCTTCTCTAAGCCTCAGTTTTCTCCCTGGGAAGTTGAGGAGAGCAGTCTTCACAGAATGGGGCTATTGTGAGAATTAAACAAGTAAATGCACAAAGCAATCAAGATGATGTTTAGAACAAAGCCAGCGGTCAGTAAATGGCGGTTTAAAAAATTCTGACAGAGGAAAACTGCCTTGAGAAAGAAATCAGAAAACTTATGTCCTAGCCCTGGCCCTACCCCCTTATAAACTAAAGAAGTTTGCAGAAAGTTCACTGGTCCTCATGTGTAATTTTTTAACGCGGTGGCCATAGCAGCCCTGTGAGTGAAGTGTTCTTCATTTAACAGACAAGGAAGGACAGCCTCCTAGAAGTGACTTTGCCCAAGGTTGCAGAGTCAGTTAGAGGCAGGGCACACATTTGGTTCCAGAATCCAAAGTCCATGATAATCCTGAAGCTCTCAGTTTGTCCCTAGAGTCAGTGGTATCCGGACTCTGTGGCCTTTGCTCAGGGCATCATTCTCAGGGAATGTGTTGCAGACACACACGGTCCATGGAGAGATCCCTAACACTGTGCCAACCTTAAACCACTGTGCCAACAACCCAGCCTTCTGAGACAGAAAAGAGAGTTCAGACTCTCAAGGAAGCCAGAGGCTATGGAGAAGCTGGTCAACACTTAATACACTCAAAATAACTTTCATACAGGCAGGGAGCTTCGCACGTGAGCTGGCTTCTTGAGAAATCTTGGGTGGGGAAAGGAGGTTTGGTGGAGGTGCTGGTCTGCAAACAAGACACAGCCTCATCAGTGAAGACCTCCTTTTGCATCCCTGGTGAATGGTGCCCCTCACTCTTGTGTCCATCACAGCATCTCTATCTCTTTTCCTTGATTTAACTGTTTTCAAAGGGAACTTACCTCTCCCTGCTGTTATATTATACATTCATGTGTTAACTTTGTTTATGGCTCTAATGGAATAGAACTTCCATAAGATAGGACCTCCATTTTGTTCATTACTTTATTGTCAGTGCTGAGAGTAGTACTCAGTGCTTTGCTGGTGCTTACTAAATATCTTTTGGATGGATGGATGGATAAGTGGATAAGTGGATAAATGAGTGGGTAGATAGATGTCTCTACAAATGGCCTGGAAGTCCCAAAAGGGAAAGGGCTGAGTCTGAAGCATCCTTGAGTCGTGTCCTAGGGCTAGAAGACTGGAAGATACTTAGTGAATTCACACACACACACACACACACACACACACACACACACACACACACACACACACTGTTGTTAGTTCCCTCCTTAGGGCCAGGGAAGGGGCACTGTGGGTAATTAAAAGGCAAACAGGACAACAGTCAGGCTACTTCTGCTTGCTTTGGGGGCAAAGAGGAGAAGTCGGTGTGCATTCCAAGCCTGTTTAATCATTTACTTACTTGTAAATGGTCAGGAGACAATGAACCAGAAAGCCAAGAGGTGAGGTGATGTCCGACCCAATTATTCATGCACAATCACCTTCCACAGAAAGCAAATTTATAGCTATATCTATTTGCTATTCCTAGTCCTATACCTGGATGGAAATAATAGGACTTTAAGTGAAAGGGGACATCCATGATGTAGCATCAAGTCCTGGCTGTCACTGACCAGCCTCACAGCCCTGGGCCAGCCATTTCACCTTTCTGAGCTTCAGTTTCCCCATCTTTAAAAAGACCATGATAACAGGTACCTTTTCCTCTTTATGTAAGGACCCATCTTTAGACTCATGTTTATAAGAGAACTGTCTCTGTTGCAAAGTGATTTACGCAGAGCAATGTTTAGTAAAATAAGTGTTGAAAAAGAAAGAAGAAACCCGATACCAGCAGCAACTCGGGCAGAGAGTCACTGCAGTCACAGAAAGCAAAGCTGCAAACCCAGAGGCTTTCCAATATTTCCAATGCCTTCATGATCTACCCATCAAGTTTCTTCAAAACTTATCACAAGTCACACACTAGTGGTCTTTCGGAGGCACTGTTTTGCTGCCATTTCCCAGCACGGGTGATGGAACTGTCGATTGTCTGGAAGTCGTGTTGTGACAGCCCAGGGGGGTCTCCCCTACTGGGTCTGATCAGGAAAACCCCGGGAAAGGTAGTTACTAAGGGCAGAGGGTCAAGCACAAGATGACAACCAATGAGAACGGAGAAGAGAGGGGACTCAAGGGGAGGCAGATTTGAGCAATGACAGAGGCAGGAAGCAAAAATCGCTCAGTGCCCTTCTTGCAACCATCACGGCTGACCTGGTACGATTCACCCTTTCCTCTTTACCTGCTCCTTGTCTCCTGAGTTTTCAAAAACACAGAATTCAGCATTTCCTGAGTCCCCCAGGTTAGCGGAGAGAACTGCCAGCCACCTACTGCCTTATTCTTAGTAACTCTTCTTACCTTGGTGATGCCCTCCACCCTGGGGAACACCTCTGGCAACCCAGGGCACAGGTTGCAGGGGGCGCTGGTAGGTGATGCTTTCTTTCCTTGTTCAGGGAACATCCCAACTGAAACACGGTTAAGCCCCTACCCCCGCCATGAGTGCTAAGCACCTCAGAACGTGTTCCCTGAGGCCTTGCTGTCACAAGCTGGGCTGCTCCAAGGCAGCTCTCCAAGTTCTGCTTCCCCAATCCCTCCCTAAGATTCTGCATCTATATCCTTCCAAGGACCTCCCTCAGATCCAGCCCCAGCTGGGCTTCCAAGACTGTACATTGTCCTTAGCTCAAGTCCAGGGTAAAGTACAGGAACCCCAAACCTCAGCACTTCATAGCCTAAAGGGGTCAGTGATAGCTCCCCCAAACCAGCCACCCAAGAAGACATAGCATTCAGGGGCCACTAGAGCCTGAGGCTGGAAGGATGAGGTATGAGAGAGCCCAGGAACCGTGTCAATTAGAGGAATTAGATGCAGCTCAACTAAATGACCATGTCACAGAGTCACCTCCTTCCCATGTTGGTGACGGGTTGAGCTCAATCAAGGACAACTAGCTTGGGTTCCTGGCCCCTCCAGAGCCCTGTGGATTTCGAACCAACCAGAACACCCTGGAGGAACAGGTGGAGGTGGGATAGGACTGCCCCAGAGAAAGTCCCTGTTTCTGAATCTCATCTTTTTTTTTTTTTTTTACATCTTTATTGGAGTATAATTGCTTTACAATGGTGTGTTAGTTTCTGCTTTATAACAAAGTGAATCAGTTATACATATACATATGTTCCCATATCTCTTCCCTCTTGCGTCTCCCTCCCTCCCACCCTCCCTATCCCACCCCTCTAGGTGGTCACAAAGCACCGAGCTGATCTCCCTGTGCTATGAGGCTGCTTCCCACTAGCTATCTATTTTACGTTTGGTAGCGTATATATGTCCATGCCACTCTCTCGCTTTGTCACAGCTTACCCTTCCCCCTCCCCATATCCTCATCTTAATCCTGAGCCCCCAAGGAAGCTGGGGATATTCATTTCCAAGGCTGCCATAAAAGTCACCACAAACTGGGTGGCTCAATACCCACTACTTGGTCCACAGATGTTCTCAGCAAATTGTTCTGTTGCTATTATCATATTCACCAACAACTGCATTGTCTCTCTTTCCTTTATAGGGAACTTTTTTTTTTTTTTTTTTTTGCATTTCTCTCTCTCTCTCTCTCTGAAAGCTTTTACATGCCCCTGCCCTTTATCCATACTGTTCTGAAACTGCACCACAATGCAACTGGGTTTTTCCTCCCCTTTTTGTTCTCAGTGGACACTTTCAATTTGAATATTTGTTTCTGTTTTCTGCACAGGGAGGAATTTTGACATGATTCCCTCCCTCCCATTGTCTGTGCCTGGTTTCTGGGGCTCCTCCCCCTTGGCTGTCAACAAGCGAGTTTTCTAGGGGCTTAGCCAGGGTCTCCCGTTCATGAAGCCTCCCTGGATGCAGGGCTGCATGCCCTTGCAGGAGGCAGAGAGCAGGCTGGCAGTGGAACTCCTGAGGAAATCAGGGAGGGGCCAGATTCTGGAAGGATGCCCTGTCTCCAGTTTCCCTCAAGCAATCGGTCCTCACTCAAAAGGAGGATATCATGGAAAATTGCTGGACCTAAATCAGTATCAGGCTCAGTGGAAGTCAGGAGTTCAGAACTTAATTCTCTTAATGAGATTTTTAGGCAAGTCACTCAAGCTTCTTTCCTCACCAGTCAAGTGGCAATGATGATTTACCTTCCCTGACTCCCAGGGTGGTTGGGAGAAGCAAATGAGAGGATGCAGGCGAAGAGGCTTTGAAAATCACTAAGTGCTATTTACATACACGTGTATGTATGTAAGCAATACACATGCATGAAATTAAAATATACTCTCAAAACTCTCACTGCATTATAAATACTGAAACCTACATTTCTGCTCATCCTTCAAGATCCAGTTGAAATGTCCCTGTTACTATTTATTTGACTCAGCACCTGAAATAATTGGCTTGAATTTAGAACCACACTTAAAAAAAAGAAGAAAGAAAAGGATATATTTAAACTAGAGAACTGCACACAGGGCACAGCAGCACCAACTGTGAGTAGTGGACATTCAGACTGACCAAGGAAGATAGTAGTTTCATGTTTCCCATCCCATTTTCCCTCTGGATTATAAATGCTCACTGAGTGTAGCAGAGAGAAAATGACCCAACTTCTTAAATTTCTGTCTCTGTATCTCTTGTCATAAAAACATATACAGGTTAATTCATGCAAATTAAATGTGCATATGATAGGACTCCACTGTTATAAAACGCTTCTTGTATCTTGTCTTATGAACTGGAGATCCCTCCCTGTAAGATTCCATTTGGACCAATGACTCCCCACTAAAATGTTGATGGACTCTCGCTGTAACAGAAGGGGGTCTTTGCAATGCTGTGTACAAGCGCTGGGCAGCAGGAAGGGGAGTTACAGGAGAAGTAACTGGCAGAGGGCTAGAGGCAGAGCCAACCTTCTCTCCCCGGATCAGAGAAGGCAGCAGTGGTACCCAGCTGCCCGCAACCAGGCTGCAAAGGAAGCTGTGGGCAGGATAGATGGGATGCAGAGTGAGACTAGTTAAACTCAGCAGAGACCAAACAGACGTGCCTGGGGTCCAGACCACTGCTCCCTGACCCTGCTTCCTCTTTCTCTTCCCGGCCCTCCAGTGCCAGCTAAGCTCTCCTGATCAGTCCACGTGTCTCATACCATGCTCATGCCATGCTCGGCAGGGGCTGGAGAGAAATCTGGTGGGAGCAGACAAACACACTCATCTTTCTAAACTAAAATCTCCCTTTCCAACTGTCAGAAGAGAAAGGAACTCAGAGTTCTTAAGGTTAGCCAACACTGTTATGATTATTAGTTTGTGAACGCTTTCCTTTTTAAAAAATCTTAATTGGGTACCCATTTCTGGAAATAACATAAAAAATTTCCAGTTCAAGTGAAGATTGGGAGTCTGAAATTTCTAGGGTTCCATGGAACAGAACTAGAAAAAAAAGTACTCTTTCATTTTGCCAAGGGGAATATCAAGACATTCATCAGCACTGACAAATTAATTGTGCTAACTGAATCAATCTTCACAGGGAATCTGAGGTTGGTGCTAATATACCCATTTTGCAGGTAAGAAAACTCAAAGAAGTTATGTCATTTGCTCCAGGTCCCAAAATGAATCTGTATCAGACCCATGATCAGAACCCAGACCTGTAAGACTCAGTAGAAAATCTGGGAGGGTTTCTTCTCCCCTCCGGAAAAATCTCCCATCTAAAAGCGTATTACTGTAACTACAAGCAAACAATATAAACCACCACCACTGCAACAAAACAAAATCATTTGCACAGCACTTAGGTTTAAAAGCCTTTCCCTGCAGTACTCCCTCATTTGAGCAGCTAGCTCTGCATTACACGGCTGGGGCCAGGGAGAGGCGAGGGACGTGCTCATCTTGCATGCAAAACGTAAAGGGATGCCAAAAACTTAGTAATCAAGATAAATAATATTTTAAAACACTACTTTAAAAAATCAAAATGAATGTATTCCTGAGTGTTTTGACAACCCTTTCAATTCCGTGCCCAAGATGAGCGAAGCATTCATTCCCCTACTCTAGCTCCAGCCCTACAGTCTGAAGATCTCTGAAATGGGGATGCATTATTGTACTATTGTACTATTTTACTATGAGGAAGGTGATTAAATAACATTTCCAGGGAACTAAAGGCAGGTCCTTCTGACTCCAGGCCTTAAGCTTCTCTTAGGCCAGCTGTGGGCCTCTCAGCCCTGGGAATCCGGTGATGTCGGTGTGATGGGGCTAGGGTAGAGCTGAGTCCCATTACACATACCCTGAAACCAAGGCACACAGTAGCCAAATGAGTTGTGCAAAAACCCAGGGTTACGGTGTGGCAGAGCTCAGCAATAAACTCAGTTCTGAGAGGATCCCACAGTCCACACAGCCTTCCATCATTACCAAAACATGAGGATTATTCTGAATAAGATGCAGAAACGTGAAGGCTCTGAGAGAGCCTGCAGATGGCCACCATTCTGAAGCAGTGGTAACTGGGCTCTGTGCTTCCTACCATCCTGGGGAAGTGCCAAGGAGGCTGTCCTGGGCTGCAGGCAGTGAGCTGGAGACAATGGGGCAGTGGGCAAGCAGTAGAAGAAACACCAGCCTGTTGGTTGGTTGGAGACTTGTCCAAAGAATGTCATGAGCAAAGGAGAGAGTACTCAGGGCAGGATGTGGGATCCCGGGGGCTGGCTCTGACATTTGAGTCTCCCTCTGTATTGAGCTGTACGCTCTGTGAGAGCGGAGTGTTATCTGTTCAATGCTTGGTATCTTTGGTGCCTGAAACAATGCCTAACACATAGCAGGGGCTTGATAATAGACAAGATAATGGAGGAATCTCAGACTTTGAGATTCAGTTGGGTACAATGAGCCCTAGACTCTGAGTTCTTCCACTGCCCCCACGCAAGGGGCAACCTCTCTCTGACTCAACATCTTGACCTGTAAAATAAATACAACGTACCTCATGGGTATGTTGGAAGAGAAAGGTGAGTTAATATAGCTCAAGCTATAGGTACAGTGTCTGGCACCTCATAAGTGCTACATAAATTAGGCAAAAGAATAATAAGAGGGCTTCCCTGGTGGCACAGTGGTTGAGAGTCCGCCTGCCGATGCAGGGGACACGGGTTCGTGCCCCGGTCCGGGAAGATCCCACATGCCGCGGAGCAGCTAGGTCCGTAAGCCATGGCCGCTGACCCTGCGTCCTCAACGGGAGAGGCCACAACAGTGAGAGGCCCGCGTACCGCAAAAAAAAAAAAAAAAAAAAAAAAAAGAATAATAAGAAAAGTTACCCCCCAAAAGCAAACAGAATAGAGGTAGCTGATATTTTCTTTTTGTGTCTGACACTGGTTCAGGCTCCACTGCTGGCCTCAGATGAGAGAATGCAGAGCAAGGCCTGCACCATAGAGGGAGGGAGACAACCACTCTCTGGCACCTTTCACCCACCAGTCCTGGCCTTCCCCACTTTACCAACATTATTTTACTTAATCCTTACAAGTTTGTGAAGTAGGCTCTATTATTATCCCCTTTTCCCAGATTGAGGCTGAGAGAGAGGAGGTAATTTGTTCAAGGTTGTTAGAAGGGCTGGTCAATGAGGCCAAGTAGCTCTGAAGGTCAAGTTCCAATGGCCGCTGTGCCATGCTCTGGCACACCTCACTCTTCCTCTCTGTGCACCCATCTGCAAGCAGGGAGTCAGAGAGGAGATACCGGTGCGAGGCCTCCTGCCTCCAACAATTGGTGGATACAGGCTAGCCAGTCTCCTTGGAGACATGCAGTCATGTTTCCCAAGGAGCCCAGGGTGAGGGCTGCCTGCCACTGGTCATGGTTTTGGGAAGGTGGCAAAGTGAAACCCCACCATCTTACAGAGCTGCAATTATTACCACCCCACTCCCTGGAGGGAGGAAAAAGGTGTTTAATAAAGACACTCCCACCCCCATCCAGTGCAGGAAGGAAAGGCAGAGGTGCATCCCCGGAAGCTCTGGGCAAGAGGACCCACTGGTTTGCAGGTATTCCCTCAGGTCCCTTGGCCCAGCCCTGTGTATCCATGGCCGGGGAACAGAGGCTGGGCTCCCTTTGTAGGCTCTCAGTGAGGGACAGTGGGATGTCAGGGATGTAGGTGACAGAGTTCAAACCTAGACCGGTCTGACTCTGGGAGGCTGGTGAGCAATGCTGGTCAAGTCCTTGCTCCTCTCAGAGCCTCATTTATGAAAGGAGATTGTACCAGGTGGTCTACAAGGGTCCTCCCAGCACGGAACATCTTACGAGTGTATGAATCGATAAGGCCACAACCAGCATCTCTGGCTCTGGCCCAGCCTGTGACTGAATCTCTTCCACAACACCCTTCAGTGATGAGAGACTCATTACTTTTTTTTTTTGTCGTACGCGGGCCTCTCACCGTTGCGGTCTCTCCCATTGCAGAGCACAGGCTCCGGACGCGCAGGCTCAGCGGCCACGGCTCATGGGCCCAGCCGCTCCACGGCATGTGGGATCCTCCCAGACCGGGGCACGAACCCATGTCCCCTGCATCGGCAGGCGGACCCTCAACCACTGCGCCACCAGGGAAGCCCGAGACTCATTACTTCTTGGAAAGCACAGCAACCTAGAAGAAATTTTGAATGACTCTTTTTCTGACGAGCTGTGTGACAATGAGAGAATGAATTCTCTTCTCTGAGTCTCCGTTTAATCAGTAGAGAAACAAGGATGCTGGTGCCCACCTGGAAGGATTGCTGTAAGGATTAAATGAGCTAATGTGAGAGAAGTTCCTGGTACCCAGTAGCACTGGCTATTATTCTGCAAGTTGCCAAGCTGCTGCTCTCCCAAGTAGAAACAAACAAAAAGGGGGGAAAATGGTCTAATCACATGCAGATACTAAACTTCCAGTCTTTCCCTGCTAGAAGATATTCCACAATACTCAAGGATCCACCAGGCAGGGAATGCTTCTTCGTAGAACCTGAGATGCATCACTTTATCAGTGCGAAAACTGAGGCCCAGAGGGTGTATCTGCCCTGCCCAAGATCACACAGCAAGGCAGCAGCAGACTCAGGATTCCTGAATCCAAAAGTCATCATATACTCTACTGGGGTAACCAAGAAGCCCTGTCATCCTTGCTAACAGCATCCCCCCAGAGACAAAAGGCAGCACTGAGCCCCCACAATCAAGTAGCCAGTGTTTCCTAAGCCAGACACTGGGCAGGACACTTGGAGTACAGAGAGGAATGAGAAGTGGCCCCTCCTCCCAGGGGGCTACAAGTGGGGGAGGGACGGCAGAGGAGTTAGGGAAACCTGTCCACACAGTTTCCAGAATATAATCCTCCCTCACTCCTTTTTTCCTCCTCTCTCTGTAAAAGGCCCAGCGGAGCAGACAGATGTTGACAACATCTGGGCCACTGCTGTCAGGCAGCAAGTGGCTCTCAGCTCCCACTGGAGAAAAGACGCCGCTGGTGTGAGGATTGATAATCAAGAGCTCATGTCTGCAGAGTGTAGTCTCCGGTTTCAAGAGACATCCCCAGTCCTTCTCACTCCTGTTCATTAGCCCCAGTGAGTGCTGCAGACAGCAGCTCTCTGAAAGCCAGGCAGGGCCATTTCCACTGCTTAGAAGGCAAAACCGAGGCTCACAGAAGTTAAGCTTCCTGCCCCAAATCACAGAGCTAATAAGGCAGCTAGGGCCAGAACATAAAGTCCCATGACTCCCAGAATAGTACTCCTTCTCTGTGCTAGGCTCAGGCATGGGCTGCAAGTGAGCACCAAAATGAATGCAGCCCTCTCTCTATATTTAAAGAAAGTGAGTGCGTACTAGGTGCCAGGCACAGGATCACGTGGTTAGTATGTTTACTCGTTAATTCTCTCAACGTTATGAGATAAATGTTATTTTTATCCTTCCTTTTTGGATGCAGAAGTTGAGATGCAGAGAGGTCAAGTAACCTACCTGTGGTCACAGTAGCAACTAAGATGAGTCGCTGGTCAAGTAGAAGGTCCAGGGACTTGGTGGGAAGGACTGGGGACACTGGGTTCCCGGCCCTGCCATCCTTGCAAACTGTGTGACACTCTTGGCAAGAGGCAGAGCCGGACTTTGAATCCCAAAGCCAGTCGACTTTGGGTGTGACTGTGTGTGTGATAGTGGAAGGGGACTGGGAAGGTTTCAAGGAGGAGGGACTGAGTCTTGAACAGCAGGATTCTGCCAGAATAAAGAAAAGGGCGTTACAGGCTGAAGCAATGTCCTCCATGGTTTGTGCTTGGCATGCTCCCAGCACATGAGGTTGCTATAGCTGGAGCAGAGTGAGGAGGGGGAGAGGAGATGAGGTGGGGACATACCATGAAGCCAGAGAGCAGAGGACCAAGAGACCAGGAAGTGACAATAATCCAGGGCAGTCGTCATAAATTCGGAGCAGACGCTCGAGCTGCCCTCAGATGGTCCTTCTCACAGACTTGCCCTTCTGTAACGTGTGTCAGGTCTTTCTCCAGGATAACAATCTTTGAAAGGGTTTCTAGAACTTATCTAGTCCAATCCCAGTTTTGCAAATGGGGGTCCAAAGTCCAGAGACGGAAGGGTTTTGCACAGACTCACTCAGCACATCAGGGATGTAACTCAGGATGGAGCCCAGGCTTTCTGCTTCCCTGGTAGACACTCTCCAGCCCTCGACACCATACTCTCAGCCTCATTTTCTGCATATCATGAGGCTGTAGCACAAGGCTCACATTCACTCCCTGACTACCTGAGTCCTGGTTAAATTTGTCCTTATGATGCTTTTCAGAGTTGACACTGCAGCTCCTCAGAGCCTGCATGACTCACGAGTTCTCTCTAATGGATTCATTTGGGTACATTTTCAGCTAGAAGAAACTTTGACAGCTGCACTCCTACAAGCCAGGAGTACCTTCTAAAGGATCCATCTGGTTTCATTCACACTAGAGGTCATTTTGACTTTTGTATCACTTCAAGCAGTGAGTATCTTGTGAAGAAGGGGCCTAAACACAAATACCTACAGAGAACGTACATAGGGAAGGGAAGAGACAACAGGGAGTGGTGGGGACAATGGCAAACTACAGCACATGTGATCTCTCCAAAGGCGTATCTGCTCCTGAAATCCAGCCAATCGTTGCCATCAAGAATGTGGATCCACTGTACATAGAGCATGCAGTTTTGCACACGCACACACACATATTCTATAATTTCATTTGAAATCTGATTTTCAAATTTTGGGCAACCGATATATATATTTTTTTTTTTAACTGTGGACAAGATGAGACTCATCTGTGGCTTAGAGATGGTCTTGGGCTCCCAGTTTACAAACTGTTCTACAGGGTCCAATTAGTTTCATTGAACTTGGAGCTAACTTTGACATTCGCATTACTATAGATCCTCTTAGAGAGTGCTTCCTATGTGGACTGGTTCTCCTGGACTCAGCTGACGTCCTCCTGAGCATTCCTATAGACTGCTGGACTGAAAACGGGCAAGTTTCCACCTAGAGGCTGTAACCTATAAATATATCTCAAACCTCCATTTCTTTTACACTCTGCTGGTGGATATAATTGAGTTTCTCTCTGTACCAAATGAGCTCCGCGTTCTTAGTACTTGATGTACTTAATGGAGGAAAGTCAGGAGGAGTCTGAAAAAGCAAGAATAACGTGGAAGTGTAACAGGGATATGTGGGCTGGAGGTATCATAAAGGTCTTATCGCCTCTTGTTAGAAGAGAAAAGCATAAGTAATGTTATCATTTCACTCTCTGCAAAATCAAGGCTTTATGCTACCCTGCCCAGCTACATATATACAGGTGGCCTGGAGACATGGATGAGGGCTCGGCCGCTGCCAGGAGTTGATTCTCGATAGGAGGCAGGTGGGCCCAAGGATGACTGGAGGTGATGTTTGGCTGGGAAACCTGCTCTCCCAGGAGCATAAGAAGACGTCCCTAGGGGGTTCCTCAACACATGTCATGTGGGCCCTGTTGGCGTGTGGAACCCGCCATGCAAGGCTGAGGCTGCCCAGAGCAAAACCTGGTGCCAGAATGCCACAGGGATTTTTGTGCGTCCCCTCTGTGTGGCCCTGCAGATGGAGGACACCAACTCCAAGCTTCTAGTTTGCCTGCTGACTCATTCATTCTTTCACTTATTCATTCATTCCATAAATACTGAGTGATTCATCACCATCACTGTCACCATGATCACCAGAAACATCAATGTCATCTATTTAGAGTCTTCTATTTTTCAGGCGCTTTGCATCTGCATAGATAATTCTCTTCAATTCTATAAGAAATCTGCAAGGAAAGTATTGCTATTCCATTTTACTAGTAAGGAAACCAAGGGCCAGCCAGGTCACGTGATATGCCAAAGTCACATATCTATGAAGTGACAGAGCTGGGGTGTGCAACTAAGTTGTCTGACCCCCCACCCCGCTAAAACTGTGGTTTCCGCATTGCAAAACACTACCTTTGTTAATAGTATAACATTTTATAGTGTGTTGGAAAGAAACTCTTCGATTCTCATAACTGGGAGTGGATCGAATTATATTCATTTTCCAGAAATGAGAATGAGTCTCAGACAAGTTAAATGACTTGCCAGAGCCACACAGCCACTGTGTGGGTCTGAAACATAGGTCTTCTCCCTCCAAGCCCAGAATTCTTTAAAACAGGATATAATACCCACCTATATGGTGGTAATGACAATCATTCATAGCCCTGGAAGCTATCAATTATTGATGCTTCACTGTGTGCCAGAAGCCCTACTAAGCACTTGAATAGAATAGACTCATTTAATCCTCATAACCACCCTATAAAGTCAGTGTGACTATTACCATAATAAAGAAACTGGGCTCAGAAAAGTAAACAATGCTTGCCTAAGCTACACAGCTAGTAAAGAGAAGAGCCAGCACTGATACCAAGGTTTTTCTGACCTGAATTCTTAACCACACCCATGATGCACAAAGAAGGCCTTGTGAGGGATATCAAAGCTGAATCAGACACAGACACTTTATCCAAGACTTCAAGGTGCCTGTCCAATATGTATTCTCCCTTTCCTCCTTAGTGACAGACCCTGATTTTATTTAAATGGGTACATTTCCAGCTAACAACTGCATCTGTCAGGTGAATAAGCTCTGGTCAATGACATATTAAATATAAGTGTCCTGAGGGATTTCCAAAAGCTCCTTAAAGGGAGCTGCTGCAGCTGGGAGGTGTGCCTCACTTTCCCTTTCTTTTTTCCCCTTCCTGCTGCTTGAGGCTCAAATATGATGGCTGACTTTCCTGCAGCCATCTTGGACCATGAGGATGTAGCTACACCTTAGGATGATGGGAAAATAAGGAAGGAAAGAGGGAAGGATGAAGGAAGAAAGGGGAGGGAGGGAGGAAGGAAGGGAGGAAGGGCTAAGTCCTTGAAGACACCGCAGAGCTGCTCTGTCAGCCCTATCCTCTCATCAGACTTGTTCTATATGAGAAAAAAAATAAATTTCACCTAGTTTAAGGCACTATTATTATGGCTTTCTTGTTATATGTAGTCAGACCCGATGCTAATTGATACAGATCTGCCCTCAAGTAGCTCCCAGTCCTGTAGAGAAGATGGAAATGCAGCAAACTGATCACCAAGATACAAGAAGGGAGCTCCAGCCCCAAAGAAAGGTGAGAAAAGGGTTCCATTCATCTCCCGTGGGCTCTGCTGTCATGGCCCTGATAGCAAAACCCATGGGCTAGGGCGTGCTCTGTGTAATGGCAATGGATAAGCTGTCCATTCTGAAAGGCAAACGCATCCATTTCAATTAGATGTGCCCAGTGCTAGGATTGTAACCAATTAATCCTGCCCATCTGAAGGCTGATTAGTGGGAATATTTGGGTGAATGGATACTAACAGGCTAATGAGCCTTCTACATGAGTGCTGCCTCATGCCTTTTTCTGACACAATATTGTGGATGTGTTTGCAGCGTCTGTGACTCATCTTTGAGTGGCGGGAGGCCAGGTCTGCAGGGCAGCAGAGGGCAAGGGCTCAGGGCACCACGGGCTCAGCAGCTGGCGCCGGCTCCGGCTAGTCCTCGGCACCTGTGTTTGAACCCACGAGGCCCAGGCTCTCCCCCTAACTGCCCTTCTGCCTCCTGAAAAGCAGAGGCCGGCAAACGCGTCCAAGGAGTCTGGACACAGGCCGGGAGGCGGACGGTCTCTGCCATGGCTTCCAATCCTCCCTGAATCCACTGGGCAACTCAAGCAAGTCCCTTCCTCTCTATGGCTTTCAATTTACTCATCTGAATGACTCACAATCATTTTTTTAAATCAAGGTAATAACACTTAACCTGACATCTACCCTCTTAACAAACTTTTAAGTGTACAATGCAGTACTGTTAATGAGATGCGTGCAGCTGATTTCTAGAATTTATTCATCTTGCACGACTAAAAATGTATACCTGTTGAATAGTAATGCCTCATTTCCCCTCCCCACCAGCCACTGGCAACCACCATTCTACTCTCTGCGTCTATGTGTTTGACAATTTTAGAGACTGCATATAAGTGGAATCATGTAATGTTCGTCCTTCTGTGTCTGGCTTATTTCACTTATAGCATAAGGTTCTCAAGGTTCATCCATGTTGTTGCCTATGGTAGGATTTCTTTCTTTTTCAAGGCTGAATAATATTCCATTACACACACACACACACACACACACACACACACACACACGTATATTCCTTTCTATATCTATATATGACATTTTCTTTATCCATTCATCTGTCAATGGAAATTTAGGTTGTTTTTACATCTCGGCGATCATGATTATGAACAGGGCTGCAATAATCTTGAACCAGACTTACTTTATCTTCTGGAATTTGCACATACTCTCCCTGCCTGGTACATCCTTTCCCACCACTGGCTGCCTAGTTAACGTCTTCCTATCCTTTAGATCACTGCTTCCTTCTGGAAAACCTTCTCCAGCCACCACTTACCTAGGGCTCTCTATACTACACAGCATCCCGTGTTCCTGGCATCCTCACAACTGCGTGTTTACTAGCTCTCTGAGGGCAGAGGCAACGTCTGATGGCCCACGATTATGTCCTTGGTGCCTGGCATAGTGCATGGCACAGAGATAAGACAAAAATGTGTGTGTTAAAGCTTTGTTCTGCCCATGTCACTAAACAGAGTAAGAGGCAAGCAAATGGAATGTAGGATTGAGGGGGGGGGAAAAAAAACACTTTGCAAACCTCCAAATTGATACACAAATGTTAAGGAATTAGGAGTAATGAAAAAGTCCTTGAAGGTACAGAAAGAAAGCATTTCAATTCTTTTAAGAGCTTCACACTTGCTCGATGTGTCACCAATAATTACCCTGGCTTTTCCTTCCCTCATTCGTTGTAATTAAGACAGAGTGTCTTTGTTAGTGGAGAAACCAAGGTCCACGGCAGCAAGCGATCATGCAGGATGCAAATCCTGGCCCGTGTCACAACAACTGCGTGGCCCTAGACAAGTCCTGCAGCCGCTTTGGGTCTTGCTGTCCTCTCCTGTGCGACAGAATGAAAATCTCCACCCTCGAGCTCATGGGTTGTCGTGAAAATCAAACAGTTAATCTGTATAAAATGGCTTGTAGTCTGCAAAATGCTATGGAAGTGTCACTTTAACAGCTTCCTGCTGGTGTCTCTAGCAAACAGACGGTGGATATTGGAATTTGGATTTCCGATCTCTAAATCCTGGGGAAGAGGACAGAGGTGAAGGAGGGTGTGGCGTGTCTGATGCATTTCTTCACTAAGTTCACTATGTACTGAGCATCTACTATGTGCTGAGCAAAGTGCTGTTCTAGAAACTGGGGTATAAGAGGTGAGCAAAGCATGCCCTTCCTTCAAGGACCTTCCACCCTGGTGGGTGGGGGTGAGGTGCCCAGGTGGGTGAAGAAATGGTTACTATATGGCAGGTGTCTCTGCAGAGCTGTGAGCTGCAGGAACAGAGGGATGGTAGACACTGACACTGACACAACTGTTCAGACCTGATCCTGAAGGAACTTCTGGAATAGGTGAAGGTGCCTGGATTCTATCTTGTGAGGGATTTTGAACATGAAAATGACCAGGTCAGATTTGGCAGTCGAAAGAACATTCTGGAAACAGGCAAAGAGACAAAAGCACCAATAAAGGAAACCATGACAGGAGTCTTCTCAGAACTTCAGAGAGAAAAATGGAGAAAGAAAAACTGTAGCAGAATGGGAGAGAAAAATAAGAGAGAATCAGAAAGGAATGTTAATTCAAAATGTGAGGAGAGAATGTCTAATAAGAAACTTGTAAAGACAAAGACAGAAAAAGCAAGGATTAATGGCTTGCCTCCTTATCTTAAGGCTTTCCGAGGCCATCCACTGCCTATGCTGTTCATCACTCAGGCTGCACTCCTGGCTATAGGACAGAAACCTACCCAAACGGACTCTCTATCACTGAAGGAGATGCAAGAAACAGAGGGAAAACAGAGGCACGGATTCTGATCCCAGTTCTGGCCCACCTGCATTGAGTGCGGTAGGGAAGTTACTTAACCTCTCTGATCTGCAGTCCCTTCATCTGCAGCACCTACATCACAGAGTGATGAGAGCATCAAAGGAAAGGATGCATGAAAGACACCTAATATAGTTCCTAGAACAAAGGAGTGCTTTCATGTCCTTCCCCTTCAACCAACCTTTGCCTCACTCCAGACCCACAATCACCAAACAACACTGAGCACCCACTATGTACCAGGCATGGAGGAAGACGATGCCTTGCCTGGGGTCTGCTCAAGGAATGTACCATGTCTCACTGGGCACTCAGAATTGCTGTGAAGTAGGTAGGTAAGCATCATCCTTATTGTGCAGACACAGGACCTGAAGCCAAACGAAGGGAAGAGACCAACCCTGCCCAGAGCTTGGATCTTTGAACTAAACCAAACCTCTTTTACCCCAGTTACAGCTAGGTCCTCGCACAGTGATCAGAGGTGGATCCTATGTCTCAGAAGAGCCTCTTCCCAGTGCGAGCAGATGTAAGCAGAGCCCTACTGTGTAGTCCTGTTTCCAAAGCCTGGTGGTCCACTACAAGGTTTCTCTCTCTTGCCCTGCCATCTACACCTGGACAAACACCCTGGCAATTTATGTTTATGCCTCTTTTGCAAAGAATCGTCTGTGGGAACCTAAGGAAAATGACTTCATCCTTTTAGACCTTGGTTTCCTCATCTGCAAAGTGGGAAAATCCTCTCTAATCCTGAATTCACAAGGGGCCACTATTAAAATCATACATGAGAATATACGTGAAAGCATCATGTACAAACATGATACTTTCGGCAAGACTACTTTTAACCAGAAACACAAAAGAATTTTGTTCTCTTAAACAGACTTGTGGTTGCTAAGGGGGTGGGGGGGTGGGGAAGGGAATGCACCGGGAGCTCAGGGTCAGCAGATGCAAACTATTACATACAGAATGAATAAACAACAAGGTCCTACTATATAGCACGGGGAAATATATCCAATATCCTGGGATAAACAGTAATGGAAAAGAATATAAACAAGAATGCATATATGTGTATAACTGAGTCACTTTGCTGCACAGCAGAAATTAATACAACATTGTAAATCAACTAAACTTCAATTAAAATAAAATATTGTTCTCCAGACTGTCAAGGTTTTTAAGAGCATCTTAATTTTCTTTGGATCTAAAATGCCTGCTGGAGTCTGCCAGAGCTTAAGCCTCATGACAGCAGAGACTCCAACTTGAATAAGGTGCCTAATATTTAGTAGATAATCAATAAGATATGAATGAATGAATTGAATTAAGTATGGATAGATTAATGGATGCATGGATGGATGAATGAAAAGGGACATATTTTAACTTCAAAACACTATTATATCATGAAATGAAGTGTATACAGTATACGTGTGTGGAGTCATCCCTCCATAACTGCAGGTTCCACATCTACAGATACAGAGGACCAACTATATTATACCATTTTATATAAAGAACTCAAGCATCTGGGGGTCTTGGTATTCACAGTGGTCCTATAACCAGTGCCGGGTGGATACCAAGGGACGACTATATACAGACACACACCTCCCGGCTGGAAAGAATGTCAAAGAGAAGGTAAACAGACTCTATAGTTTGTAGAAAGGGGAAATGAGGTAAAGGGATGGGAAGGGGCTCCGGTCCGAGGGTAACAGTGAATAAGTGGCCAAGCAGTAAAACCCTTGTGGCTCAGGGAAATGCACCCTAGGCTGGAGGGTCCCAGGCACTGGTCCTTCCCCTGATCCTACATTCATGCATGCTTTTGGGAAAAATCCCTTATACTCTGTCCCTCAGGTTTTTGTTTTGTTTTGTTTTCATTTATGAAAGCATACTGGCCAAAGAGTGAGAGGGTGTCTCTAATGAAATAACTTTCCCTCTCTGTAGTGCATGTTCTCCTTCCTTGAGGAGTTTTGAGCGTAGGTGAAATGGTGAGCTAGCTTCTCCCCCCTTAAACTCCCTGAATTCTTATTTCCTTTTCTAATTTAATTTTATTTTTCATTGAAGTATAGTTGATTTACAATGCTTTCCGTTTTTTAAAGCCTGTTTGGATGAAAAGGTAAATAGACAAGTTTCAAGGCACGAAAAGCAATGTGTGAGGGTCTCAGGTATGGAACAGTTTGTCCTGTCACGGTCCTGGAGCTAGTCTGGGTTTCTGATGTGTGCAGAGGAAGGAAGTCAGTGCGCGTACCCAGGGCAGAAGCTCCATCCTCACGGCAGAGGCAGGGCTGCAGTTACAGGCCAGCAACTGCCCACACCTCTAAAGGACTGGCCTCAAGACCTAGCTGAGCTGCCCTTCTGGAAATAAAGCCTCATTTCTGAAGGACGAGGAGAGGTAGAAGGCTGTGTCATTCTCTTTTCCTAGATCTCTTAGCGGCCTGGCACAAGGCTCTGGGTGCAGCAGGAGATCGTGAGACACAATCCAGGTGTGTGACTGTTAAAGCGACAACTCGCTTATCCATATGAGGCATGGCTTATGAAGCCTATATATATATATATATATATATATATATATATACATACACACACACACAGTCTAATTTTTCCTCTCAGAGACTGCTGTCCAATAGCCTTAGTCTCTGAATCCCTCAGACAAAGAAAGTGAAATTCAAAGGGGCTCAGGTGTATTCAGGTAAACAGACACATGCAGATCTATTTACCTAACACTTAACCGGAGAACTGGATGGAGGCTCTGATCTCACAATGTCCCCTGTCCTGCAGGACTTCAGAAAGGAAGAGGGTCCCTTGACCATATTCAATAAAGTGTTATGGTCGAAGTGAGCTTAAGATGACCTGCCCACACTTAGGACAGTTATATAATTCAGACAGTGAGGATGAAAGTCAGGCTGGTCTCGTGGAGAAGCTGAGACTTGAACTGACTTATAAACGAGGAATAGTGACTCTGACTTAAGTAGAATGAAATAAAAAGAGGAGTCAGTATTCCAGGTGGAGGGAATCGTAGGAGCAAAGGCCTTCTGGTTAAAACATCATGGAGCATTTTAGATGTTATAAGAACTTCACAATGTCTAGTCCAGACATAAATGTGAGGTTGGGAGTCGCAGGGGATGCCCTAGTTGCCTTAGATACAAGGCCAGGGAGCTAGGACTTAATCCTGAAGGGAATGAGAGCAATGGAACACTGCAAGCAGGGGGGAAGATGTGTGTCCAGTGACAGGGTTGAGCCCTCAGCTCTTGTCCCACGATCCTGACCATCAACAAAATAAGATATATGTTGACTGTAGCTTTCTAGAGATGGGAGCAGAGTACATGTAGTTCCTGCATTATTACACAATCATGTATTTGATCAAAAAGCAGAAAGGTAGCATGTAGTACAGACCCCAAACCGACCCCAGAGACATAATGTCAGTAATCTGCATTTAAATTCAAGGTCAGGGACTTCCCTGGTGGCACAATGGTTAAGAATCCGCCTGCCAATGCAGGGGTCAAGGGTTCGATCCCTGATCCGGGAAGATCCCACATGTCGCAGAGCAGCTAAACGTGTGCGCCACAACTACTGAGCCTGCACTCTATAGCCCAGGAGCCACAGCTACTGGGCCCACGCGCCACAACTACTGAGGCCTGCAAGCCCTAGAGCCCGTGCTCCGCAATAAGAGAAGGCACCACAAGGAGAAGCCTGTGCAGCACAACGAAGAGTAGCCCCCGCTCACCACAACTGGAGAAAGCCCATGCGCAGCAAAGAAGACCCAACGCAGCCAAAAAAATAAAATTTAAATAAATAAATAAATAAATTCAAGCTCAGCAACTCCCACAGTGCCTTTGAACAACTCTGTGTGTTGTGTCTCTCCATCAGTGACTGCATCCCTTATAGCTAGACTATCGGCTGCCTCACGGCTGATGCTGTGAGTCTGGGCAAGGTTCTTCCCTCCTTAGGTCTCCATTTCCCATCTGCGCAATGAGCAATGGAACCAGAAGCTCACTATGGTTGCATCTACCTCACGTACGTAACAAGTTTTACTTTCTGAGAAAACATTCTTTATTTTTTTAACTGAAATATAGTTGATTTACAATGTTGTGTTAGTTTCTAATGTACAGCAAAGTGATTCAGATATATGTATACATACATATATATTTTTTACATATTCTTTTCCCATTATGGTTTATTACAGGATATTGAATATATTTCCCTGCGTGATACAGTAGGACCTTGTATATTTTATACAGAGTAGTTTGTTTTTGCTAATCCCAAACTCATAATTTATCCCTTCCCTAGCCCCTTTCTCCTTTCATTACCATAAGTTTGTTTTCTATATCTGTGAGTCTGTTTCTGGTTTGTAAATTAGTTCATTTGTATCATATTTTAGATTCCACACATAACTGATATCATATGGTATTTGTCTTTCTCTGTCTGGCTTACTTCACTTAGCATGATAATCTATATGTCCATCCATGTTGCTGCAAATGGCATTACTTCAGTCCTTTTTTTGTTTTTTGTAAGCACCATATATGTATTTGTTATTTTTTTAACATCTTTATTGGAGTATAATTGCTTTACCTTGTTGTGTTAGTTGGTGCTGTATAACAAAGTGAATCAGCTATACACATACATATATCCCCATATCCCCTCCCTCTTGTGTCTCCCTCCACCCTCCCTATCTCACCCCTCTAGGTGGACACAAAGCACAGAGCTGATCTCCCTGTGCTATGTGGCTGCTTCCCACTAGCTATCTATTTTACATTTGGTAGTGTACGTATGTCCATGCCACTCTCTCGCTTCATCTCAGCTTCCCCTTCCCCTTCCCGTGTTCTCAAGTCCATTCTCTTAACTCTGCAGCTTTATTCCTATCTGGCCCCTAGGTTCTTCAAAACATTTTTTTGTTTAAGATTCCATATATATGTGTTAGCATACAGTATTTGTTTTTCTCTTCCTGACTTACTTCACTCTGTATGACAGACTCTAGGTCCATCCACCTCACTACAAATACCTCAATTTCATTTCTTTTTATGGATGAGTAATATTCCATTGTATATATGTGCCACATCGTCTTTACCCATTCATCTGTCAGTGGACACTTAGGTTGCTTCCGTGCCCTGGCTGTTGTAAACAGTGCTGCAATGAACGTTGTGGTACATGCCTCTTTTTGAATTATGGTTTTCTCAGGGTATATGCCCAGTAGTGGGATTCCTGGGTTATACGGGAGCTCTATTTTTAGTTTTTTAGGGAGCCTCCATACTGTTCTCCATAGTGACTGCATCAATTCACATTCCCACCAAAAGTGCAAGTGGGTTCTCTTTTCTCCACACCCTGTCCAGCATTTATTGTTTGTAGATTTTTTGATGATGACCATTCTGACTGGTGTGAGGTGATATCTCATTGCAGTTTTGATCTGCATTTCTCTAATGATTAGTGATGTTGAGCATCCTTTCATGTGTTTGTTGGCAATCTGGATATCTTCTTTGGAGAAATGTCTATTTAGGTCTTCTGCCCATTATTGGATTCGGTTGTTTGTTTTTTTGTTATTGAGCTGCAAGAGCCGCTTGTATATTTTGGAGATTAATCCTTCGTCAGTTGTTTCGTTTGCAAATATTTTCTCCCATCCTGAGGGTTGTCTTTTCATCTTGTTTATGGTTTCCCTTGCTGTGCAAAAGCTTTTAAGTTTCATTAGGTCCCATTTGTTTATTTTTGTAAATAAAAATATTTACAAAATATTTTTTATTTCCATTTCTCTAGGAGGTGGGTCAAGAAGGATCTTGCTGTGATTATGTCATAGAGTGTTCTGCCTATGTTTTCCTCTAAGAGTTTTATAGTGTGTGGCCTTACATTTAGGTCTTTAATCCATTCTGAGTTTATTTTTGTGTATGGTGTTAGGAAGTGTTCTAATTTCATTCTTTCACATGTAGCTGTCCAGTTTTCCCAGCACCACTTATTGAAGAGACTGTCTTTTCTCCATTGTATATTCTTCCCTCCTTTAACAAAGATAAAGTGACCATATATGCGTAGGTTTATCTCTGGGCTTTCTATCCTGCTCCACTGATCTATATTTCTGTTTTTGTGCTCGAGCCTGATTCCTTGAGCTCCGTTTTTCTTCCTCAAGATGGCTTTGGCTATCCGAGATCTTTTTTGTTTCCATACAACTTGTGAAATTTTTTGTTCTAGTTCTGTGGAAAATGCCATCGGTAGTTTGATAGGAATTGCACTGAATCTGTAGATTGCTTTGGGTAGTATAGTCATTTTCACAATGTTGATCTTGCAATCCATGAACATGGTATATCTCTCCATCTGCTTGTATCATCTTTAATTTCTTCCGTCAGTGTCTTACAGTTTTCTGCATAGAGGTCTTTTGTCTCCTTACGTAGGTTTATTCCTAGGTATTTTATTCCTTTCATTGCAGTGGTAAATGGGAGTGTTTCCTTAATTTATCTTTCAGATTTGTATCATTAGTGTATAGGAATGCAAGAGATTTTTTTTTTTTTTGTGGTACGCGGGCCTCTCACTGCTGTGGCCTCTCCCGTTGAGGAGCACAGGCTCCGGACGCGCAGGCTCAGCGGCCATGGCTCACGGGCCCAGCCGCTCCGCGGCATGTGGGATCCTCCCGGACCGGGGCACGAACCCGTGTCCCCTGCATCGGCAGGCGGACTCTCAACCACTGCGCCACCAGGGAAGCCCCAATGCAAGAGATTTTTGTGCGTTAATTTTGTATCCTGATATTTACCCAAATTCTTTGATTAGCTATAGTAGTTTTCTGGTAGCATCTTTAGGATTCTTTATGTATAGTATCATGTCACCTGCAAACAATGACAGTTTTATTTCTTCTTTTCTGATTTGGATTCCTTTTATTTCTTTTTCTTCTCTGACTACTGTGACTAAAACTTCCAAAACTATGTTGAATAATAGCGGTTAGAGTGAGCAACCATGTCTTGTTCCTGATCTTAGTGGAAATGGTTTCAGTTTTTCACCATTGAGAATGATGTTGGCTGTGGGTTTGTCATATACGGCCTTCGTTATGTTGAGGTAAGTTCCCTCTATGCCTACTTTCTGGAGAGTTTTTCTCACAAATGGGTGTTGAATTTTGTCAAAAGCTTTTTCTGCATCTATTGAGATTGTCATATGGTTTTTAATAATTCCTTTTGTTAATATGGTGTATCACATTGATTTGCATATATTGAAGAATCCTTGCATTCCGGGGAGCAACACCACTTGATCATGGTGTATGATCCTTTTCATGTGCTGCTGGATTCTGTTTGCTAGTATTTTGTTGAGGATTGTTGTATCCATATTCATCAGTGATACTGGCCTGTTGTTTTCTTTTTTTTGTCACATCTTTGTCTGGTTTTGGTATCAGGGTGATGGTGGCCTCATAGAATGAGTTTGGGAGTGTTCCTCCCTCTGCTGTATTTTGGAAGAGTTTGAGAAGGATAGGTGGGAGCTCTTCTCTTAATGTTTGATATAATTCACCTGTGAAGCCATCTGGTCCTGGGCTTTTGTCTGTTGGAAACTTTTAAATCACAGTCTCAATTTCATTACTTGTGATTGGTCTGTTTATATTTTCCATTTCTTCATGGTTCAGTCTTGGAAGGTTGTGCTTTTCTAAGATTTTGTCCATTTCTTCCTGGTGTCAATTTTATTGGCATATACTTGCTTGTAGTGATCTCTCATGATCCTCTGTATTTCTACAGTGTCAGTTGTTACTTCTCCTTTTCCATTTCTAATTCTGTTAAGTCTTCTCCGTTTTTGCTTGATGAGTCTGGCTAACGGTTAATCAATTTTTTTTTTAAATTTTCTCAAAGCACCAGCTTTTAGTTTTATTGATCTTTGCTACTGTTTCCTTCATTTCTTTTTCATTTATTTCTGATCTGATCTTTATGATTTCTTTCCTTCTGCTAACTTTTGGGTTTTTTTGTTCTTCTGCCTCCAATTGCTTTAGGTGCAAGGTTGTTTACTTGAAATGTTTCTTGTTTCTTGAGGTAGGATTGTATGGCTATAAACTTCCCTCTTAGAACTGCTTTTGCTGCATCCCATAGGTTTTTGGTCATCGTGTCTTCATTGTCATTTGTTTTTCGGTATCTTCTGATTTCCTCTTTGATTTCTTCAGTGACCTCCTGGATATTTAGTAGTGTATTCTTTAGCCTCCATGTGTTTGTATTCTTTACAGATTTTTTCCCATAATTGATATCTAGTCTCATAGCATTGTGGTCAGAAAAGACACTTGATATGATTTCAATTTTCTTAAATTTACCATGGCTTGATTTGTGACCCAAGATATGATCTACCCTGGAGAATGTTCCATGAGCACTCGAGAAGAAAAGTGTATTCTCTTGTTTTGGGATTGAATGTCCTTTAAGTATCAATTAAGTCTATCTTGTTTAATGTATCATTTAAAGCTTGTGTTTCCTTATTTATTTTCATTTTGGATGATCTGTCCATTGGTGAAAGGGGGGGGGTGTTAAAGTCCCCTACTATGATCGTGTTACTGTCAGTTTCCCCTTTTATGGCTGTTAGCATTTGCCTATGTATTGAGGTGCTTCTATGTTGGGTGCATAAATATTTACAATTGTTATATCTTCTTCTTGGATTGATCCCTTGATCATCATGTAGTGTCCTTCTTTGTCTCTTGTAATAGTCTTTATTTTAAAGTCTATTTTGTCTGACATGAGAATTGCTCCTCCAGCTTTCTTCTGATTTCCATTTGCATGGAATATCTGTTTCCATCCCCTCACTTTCAGTCTGGATGTGTCCCTAAGTCTGAAGTGGGTCTCGTACCCAGCATATATACAGTTCTTGTTTTTGTATCCATTCAGCAGATCTATGTCTTTGGGTTGGAACATTTAATCCATTTACATTTAAGGTAATTATCCATATGCATTTTCCTATTACCATTTTCTTAATTGTTTTGGGTTTGTTACTGTAGGTCTTTTCCTTCTCTTGTGTTTCCTGCTTAGAAAAGTTCCTTTAGCATTTGTTGTAAAGCTGGTTTGGTGGTGCTGAATTCTCTTAGCTTTTGCTTGTCTGTAAGGGTTCTAATTTCTCTGTTGAATCTAAGTGAGATCCTTGCTGGGTAGAGTAATCTTGGTTGTAGGTCTTTCCCTTTCATCACTTTAAACATGTCCTGCTGCTCCCTTCTGGCTTGCAGAGTTTTTGCTGAAAGATCAGCTGTTAACCTTATGGGGATTCCCTTGTATGTTATTTGTTGTTATTGTATGTTATTTGTTGTTTCTCCTTTGCTGCTTTTAATATTTTTCCTTTGTATTTAATTTTTGATAGTTTGATTAATATGTGTCTTGGCGTTTCTCTCCTTGGATTTATCCTGCATTGGACTCTCTACACTTCCTGGCCTCCATTGACTATTTCCTTTCCCATAGTAGGGAAGTTTTCAACTATAATCTCTTCAAATATTTCCTCAGTCCCTTTCTTTTTCTCTTCTTCTTCTGGGATCCCTATAATTCGAATGTTGGTGCGTTTAATGTTGTCCCAGAGGTCTCTGAGACTGTCCTCTATTCTTTACATTCTTTTTTCTTTATTCTGCTCTGTGGTAGTTTTTTTGCACTATTTTATCTTCCAGGTCACTTATCCGTTCTTCTGCCTCAGTTAGTCTGCTATTGATTCCCTCTAGAGAATTTTTAATTTCATTTATTGTTTTATTCATCACTGTTTGTTTGCTCTCTAGTTCTCCTAGGTCCTTGTTAAGTTTCTTGTATTTCTCTATTCTATTTCCAAGATTTGGATCATCTTTACTATCATTACTCTGAATTCTTTTTTCAGGTAGACTGCTTATTTCCTCATTTGTTTTGTCTGTTGGGATTTTACCTTGCTCCTTCATCTGCTGCATATTTCTCTGTCTTCTCATTTTGCTTAACTTTATTTCAGTTCTTTTTATGGGTGAGTAATATTTCATTTTATGTATATACCACATCATCTGTCAATGGACATTTATGTTGCTCCCATGTCTTGGCTATTGTAAATAGTACTGCAATGAACAGTTGGGTGCATGTATGCTTTTGAATTAGAGACAACAAACTTTTCAATGAGTATTGACAACATCCGTTCTCATGGCCAACTTCTGTAAGCCACGCTTGTAAGAGAACAAAGATGATCTGATCAAGCTGTGGCTTGATAACGCACAACTGCTGAAGTCCTATCAAGTTCTTCGAGTAGCTACTTGGACAGAAAGAGAAGGGAAAAAGGCCACAAAATCGTGAGGGAAAGCAAAGAGAAGCTATTTCTCTCCGGTCTCAAATCTCAAAGTCACAGACAATGACGGCAGCTTCTTTTCATCCCTATTTAATCCCAGAGCTGCCCCCCTGAAGCCTGCCCTCTTTCCTTCCTTGAAGGAGTACTTGAAATTGAAGGCTTTATTTTCCCTCTGATTCACCTTTCACAGATTGCCCGCACTGGAAAACCACTTGAGATCATTTGGGCCAGAGGTTTTCAAGCTTCATTTTGTAGCAGAACACTTTGTTCAAATGAAGCTTTATACTCAAAATCCCACATACAAAACCTATAAGAGGAATGTTTCTGTAAGAATGAGGGGGCATGTTATACCTTTCCCTACTCTCCACCACTTTCCTTCTTGGCCCAGAAGCACAGCCACGAATCCCTGAAGTCCCAAGAAGCACGATTTAAAAACCACTGACCTAATCTTTATTATTATTTTTTAAATAAAGAGACTGAGACCCAGACTAAAGAAGGCACTTGCTCGAGCTGCGACACTATGCAGTAACAGAGCTGGAACCAGAACCCCGGTCTCTGGGCCCCCAGACCCACGTGTATGCCATTGTCCTACTTGCCTTCTTTGCCCCAGCCAGTTGAGACAACAACCACAAGGGTCCTCAAAGGGATCTTCTCTCCAGAATGTCACTGCCTCCTCACCTCCTTTTTCCCTTTCCTCGGAGAATCAACTCACTAACCGCCCACACGCAGTGCCAACTCTGCTTTTTGGAAGCAGCTGTATCAGCCTCCCCTGACCTGGCAGACATATTCTCAGAGCCTCGGGCTTTTCCTCTGCTTGCTGCCCATGCCGGGACTTCTGAGTCCAGGTGGGAGCAGGAGGCTTCGTAGGAAACACCACACACACGCCTGCACACTCACACGCCTGCCCACTCCCACGGAGGCTTTAACGCTGCAGTCCTAGGAGCTGGCAAAGCTTGCATTGCGCAAAGAATCAGAAGACTGAGATCTGGTCCCGTGCTTTTCAACCTGGCTGATCTTGTCTGACACAAGCTTCTTTGCCCCTTGAGGTCTTCACACTTCCCTCACTACCTCACTAGCTTGTCTGACAATCAAGTGAGATAATGACGGTGAAAGGATTGATAAGCTGTAGGGTACTTCACACATGCAGGGAAAGATTTTACTTGGTATATTTTCCATCATCTTCCTTAGGACATTTTCATCAATTTCAGTTAATACTTTACAAGTATTTCCATTTGTTCATTAATTTATTAATGGACTCTTTTTTTTAACATCTTTATTGGAGTATGATTGCTTTACAATGGTGTGTTGGTTTCTGCTCTATAACAAAGTGAATCAGTTACACGTATACACATATTCCCATTATCTCTTCCCTCTTGCGTCTCCCTCCCTCTAACCCTCCCTATCCCACCCCTCTAGGTGGTCACAAAGCACTGAGTTGATCTCCCTGTGCTATGCGGCTGCTTCCCACTAGCTATCTATTTTACGTTGGGTAGTGTATATATGTCCATGCCACTCTCTCACTTTGTCACAGCTTCCCCTTCCCCCTCCCCATATCGTCAAGTCCGTTCTCCAGTAGGTCTGTGTCTTTATTCCCGTCTTACCCCTAGGTTCTTCATAAAATATTTTTTGCTTAAATTCCATATATATGTGTTAGCATACGGTATTTGTTTTTCTCTTTCTGACTTACTTCACTCTGTATGACAGACTCTAGGCCCATCCACCTCACTACAAATAACTCAATTTCGTTTCTTTTTATGGTTGAGTAATATTCCATTGTATATATGTACCACATCTTCTTTATCCATTCATCCGATGATGGACACTTAGGTTGCTTCCGTGTCCTGGCTATTGTAAATAGAGCTGCAATGAACATTTTGGTACATGACTCTTTTTGAATGATGGTTTTCTCAGGGTATATGCCCAGCAGTGGGATTGCTGGGTCGTATGATAGTTCTATTTGTAGTTTTTTAAGGAACCTCCATACTGTTGTCCATAGTGGCTGTATCAATTTTACATTCCCACCAGCAGTGCAAGAGTGTTCCCTTTTCTCCACACCCTCTCCAGCATTTATTGTTTCTAGATTTTTTGATGATGGCCATTCTGACCGGTGTGAGATGATATCTCATTGTAGTTCTGATTTGCATTTCTCTAATGATTAATGATGATGAGCATTCTTTCATGTGTTTGTTGGCAATATGAATATCTTCTTTGGAGAAATGTCTGTTTAGGTCTTCTGCCCATTTTTGGATTGGACTGTTTGTTTTTTTGTTATTGAGCTGCTTGTAAATTTTGGAGATTAATCCTTTGAATGGACTCTTTTTTAAAAAGATCTTCCTAATCATTATTTGATCCAGACTTCTACCCAAACAGTTCATTAATTAATTAATTAATTGAACAAACACTCAGGAGCACCTACTATGTAGCAAACACTGGCTCTGTCTGCCCTACAAAGCTCACAGTCTCACAGCGGGGCACAGACACCAGTGATCCTGTGGGCAGTGGTGGAATGGAGGAAACAGAGTGATGGAAGCACTTAGGGGCACATACCCCAGCCTTGGGGTGGGAAAGTCACCAAAGGCATCCAGGAAGAAGTAATGTCTAAGCTGATATCTGAAGGTGGACTCGCAGTAATCCAGGAAAAGGGAATGGGATGAAGATGAGAGAGGGAAGCAGAGGACCACCCAGATGGAGAGAAGAGCAGGTGGAAGGAGGCTCTAGGGGTTCAGTGTGGCTGCACCAGGCAGGGACGCGTAAGGGATGAGGCTGAGTCAGGAATAAGCACAGGTCAGAGCCTGAATGGTGCTATAAGTAAAACCAAGAGGTCAGAACTATCCCAGAGAAATTATCTTAGAGAAGAAAGTGAGAACAACAAAGACGAAATGATCTGTCCAAGGTCGCACACGGGAAGCAACTGGAGGTAGACTGTCAACCCAGGTCTGTCCCTCTGCCTGAAACTCTACTCCCCCAGATGCCTGAGTGGCTTGTTTACCCTCTTGCCTCATTCACAGAACCAAGCCAATGAAATCTTCTCAAAGAACTGTCTCCTGGTCACCTTACGTAAAACAGAACCACTTGTCATTGTCTAGCCCATGATCCCGCTTCATCTTTCCTCATGACACTTATTACAGTCTGATAATATAATATGAATGTATGTGTTTGTGCATTACCTTCTTCTCACAAAAATGTAAGCTCCATGAGGATAAGGACTTGTTTCTATTCCTGTTATATACCTGGGAGTCATAACAGTACCCGGCACACAGAAGGAATGCAATAAATGTTGAATGAATGAAATTCACTCATTCATTCATTCAATTTAAAATCCTTGCTCTGATACTCAATGCTATATTACACCCCCATGACTGATAGGGAGCCTGTGACCTTTTAGTTACTATTGGCAGGAAAGCAACACGACAGGATTTGGCTTTAGAAAGTCCATGCTGGTAGCAATGCAGAGGATGAATTCGACAAAGACACACTTGAGGGCCAGCAAAACAGAGAAGAGGCAGTGCACTATTGTTTGCCAGGGAAGATGATGGTCTAGACCAGGGAGTTGTAAGACGGATGAAGAGGAAAGGCCCCCCCGCAAAGGACCTGAAGCCTCAGGCAGACCATCAGCCCAAGACTTGCCGCCCACTAATAAAAGGGGCCAGAGAAGGAAGGTCACATCTCCAGAAAGGTAGAGCAATTCCCATTTCTGGAGATGAAACATAAAAGTGGCAAGAACAGTCTATCAAATTAAATATTTCCAGAACAGCCTCTGATAAAATTACACTGTCTATGGGTTGGAGGAGAGGTGTCTTTGGAAAAGGAAAAAAAAAAATTTGTTCTGCCTAATAATGATGGGGATGAATGTCTAAATCGTGTGGAAGTCAAGGCCAGGCTCACCTAATAGTCAGTGAGGTAGATACCTAAGGCAGAGCCTGATACCTGAAGGGTAGCAGGCTGAGCCCCTGCACAGCACTTCTAGCCTCCCTACTCTCTGCATACACCTGGCCATCTGCAGCCAAGAATGGAGAGGCAGAGCTAAAAGGTGGTGGTTTTCATTCCAACAAAACCTGGAAAGAAATCAAGAAGATGCTGTACACATCTAAGTCAACTGCATTCATTTACTTGTTCATTCATTCATTTAGTCAATCATCAACTAACGCTTCTGATACCCTCAAAGACACAGCACTGCCATGGAGAACAAAACAAGCAGCAGGACAGAGCCTAGTCTGTGTCCACTTGGTGTGAATAGCCCAGTGTTTCCTGACTACATTCTTTGCACAAGGCCATTACAAAAATCAAATCATCGCTACCTCATTAGAGTGTTTTATATTTGTCAGGGACTAGACATGTCTTGTACCCTTTAATCAGCAACTCTGTAAGCCCGTTAGCATCACTCTCATCTGTCAGACAAGGAAGCGGAAGCTCAGAGAGGTTTAGGAATGTGCCAGAGAGCAGGCAGCCTGGGATGTGGGAGCACAGATTTAAACCCATGTCAGGTTTTTGGCCAAAGCCCTTCCACGGTCCTGGGCAGCCTCATGGCTTTGCAGAAGTCGGGCTGTGAAGTCAGACAGCCCTGGAGGTGCTCAGAACAGCACCTGCCTCTCGCTGAGTGCTATATGAGGGCATCTGATGTCGATGTTATTATTACTAATAGGCAAGTTACTTCAGCTCTGAGTCACAGTGTCCTCCTCTGTGAAATGGGAACACTAAAGCATCACAGAGTTTAATGAGGATTACAAACATTTAAAGAGGTGGTGTATACTGTGTCCCCTTTGCTGCCTGGCCCATCGGGTGGTTACCAATAGCAGACTCAGAGCCATGGAGGGGAATTCAGGGCACAATGCAGGAGCGAGTGGGTCTGTAATGATCCCGACTCCCCCTGCCAGCCTCCTGTCCTAGAATAAGGCTGAACTCACCTCGGGGACACCTGGCCTGGGAAACCCAGTTGCCTGTCCCCTCCAGTGCCTTCTGTGTGGCAGTCTCGCCAGCCACATACCCAGAGCTTTTTTATCTGCGTGGGTGGCCAGCTTCAGGAAGCCTTGACAAGTCTGAACTGCTGTGGCCCGTCTACTGCACCTACCTTGAGCGGCCTCTCAAGTGCTTAGAGAGCACGGAACTCTTGAACCTGACAGAGAGGGTGGGGTAGTGGTTCTCACGCCAGCTCTGCTTCTATTGGGATTTACCTCCTTTGGCAAATGGCTCTGTCTCTTCGAGCCTCAAATATTTTCGTCTGTCAAATGGGGACATTAATGGCTACCTCCAAAGGATGGTGTGAGGAATACAGGACAAGAGGCATCGAAGTGCCTAGTAAGCATTAGATAAATGGTGGTAGTTGAGGAGGCGGGGTGATACTGAAGATAATGCTCATTCATTGAGCATTTACACTGAAGATAATACTCATTCACTGAGCACTTACTATGTGCCAGACCCTGTTCTAAACATGTGAGCAGTGACTGATATCCCTAAGTAGAACTTATTGTTATTATTGATATATTTCCTTACATCCACTATACACTTCAGCTTCCATGTTTTTGTAGGGATGACTGCCACAAAGCTCAATGTTTTCTTGGCCATTTAATTTGACCAATAGATCTTGAGCTTCTATAAATGGCCAGGCCCAGGTTTAGAGGATGGGGAGACCCAGATGGAGATTAGTTACAGTTCCTGGTCAGGGAGCTTATCATTAACTTAAGCGGTAAAACAAGAGCATAGCTGACTACCAAACCATAAAGTAGTGAATTTATTCTTTATTTTCCATTAAAGCTTGCAATAAGACATACATAGTTTTACATGTGTGTATGTATGTATGTAACTGACCTAAAAAAAAGTTTCACACACTAAAAACTACTCGCCTTTAGTATAATGGATGAATGCCAAAATGTCTGTTCTGTTCTATTCTATTCCATTCGACTCTATTCTATTCCATTCTGTTCTATTCCATTCCACTCTATCCTTCTATATTCTGGTCCGTCATTTTCTATCCTTTTCTATTCTATTTCATTCTATTCTGATCTGTATAATTCCTTTCCATTGCATTCTGTTCTATTATTTTCTATTTTGTTCCATTCTATGCTTTTATATTCTCTTTGATATCTCTTAAAAATGTTTGTTGCAAGCCACTCAAAATTTTATGACCCATTAAATGGTTTTGACCCATTAAATGGTTTTGACCTATCTTTCAAAAATATAAAGCTGTTTGTTCCAGTTATCTATATCTGACATACTCTCTTGAAATTAAATCCTAGCTAATACTAATATCTTAATAATTATTAAACAAATAATTGGAGTTACTCTGGCTGAAAGGGTGAGGGCCCAGAATTAACTGGCCACTTCCACCTTTCTAGACCCCTAACAATTGGTGAGGATGACTTAGGGCTGATATTGATTATAAAGAGCCCCCCTCCTAGGCTTTCAGAGAAAGGATGGGAGGGAGATGATTTAAATTGTTGGTTAATTCAGTTCATTTGTATATACTTATCAGATGCTTATGTGTGCCATGCCAAGTGCTAGAGCTGGGCTTGAATAAGATGATTCTTACCCTTATGAGGATTTATCAAATGCCCACCAGGTACTAAAGTACTTTACACACAGCCTCACATTAAACCCCCACTGTTCCCTTGAGAGACTATTGGCGTTGTACCCATTTTACAGATGAAGAAACAGGCTCAGAAGTAGCCCATGGTCATACAGTGATACATAGTAGAGCTGGGATTTAAACCCAGGTTGTTTAAATCTCAGATTCTTTAGTTCTAGCTAGAGCAATCTAAGAAAGGTTCTCAGAGGAGGTGCTTTCTGAGATGACTCTATCTTTAGAGGCAAAGGAAAGCCTTTCCTCTGCCTCTCAAATAAAAAAAATAATAAAGAATAGTGTGAGCAAAATACAGGAAGAAGGCTGGAGCTACAAAGCATTTTGGGAGAACATGGAGAAGCCAAATTTGGCTGGGGTACAGACTGCATGAGAGAGAGAGAGGATTTCAGTGGTGCTTGGAAGCTACACAGAGCGAGGGCAGGGGGGGCGGGGAAGGCAAGGCGGCCGGGCTGTCTGGTGGGGGCCCTCCAGGGCAAGTCCCAGGCTGAAGGGCAGGGTTGACAGGCCTCCGGCAGAGGTTAAGCTTCAGCCCTGATGTGGGAAGGGCACAGCTCATGGCGGGAACAAATTAATTCTTTAGAAGCACATGTCCAGAGCTGGCCATCTCTCCAGGGGAAAAAACAGACTTGGTCTGAATTAAAATTATGTAGACAAAAATAAAATTCTCCCATTTGGATCACTAAAAACCACTGCCTCATTTTCAATTTCATCTGATGCTTACACCCAGCCTGTGAGGTCGGTAGGCAGAGATGATCATTTTCTCTGCGTGATGATGGGGAAATGGAGACTTAGGTGTCAAGACTCAGGGCTTGGGGTAGCCTCACCTAGGACTCCTGTTATAGCTCTATGCTTCCTCTTCCCATGCTTTCCAGGGAACCCAATCTCCTTTCCTTTTGCAGAGGCTGCTGCCAAAGTGAGGCAGCACAAACACTGATTCCTGGAATCCTGGAATCCTGCTTCTGGCACAAGCCTCAGAAATGCCACTATTTCCAGAAGGTTATTAGAGAGCAACTTCATCGCCAAGAAACCTCTTGGAGAGATTCATACACATCTCCCTTCCCTGTTAGTGGATCTGGGGTCACCCCAATCCTGGGTGAAGAGACTGACTTCAACCTATGAGAATATGAGTCTTTCTGAGGGTGGGGATTTGGGAGTGGGTGGGACAGGAGAAAGGAACCTATTATTTATCGAGTTCTATGATGTGTCATGCACATTGGATAACTTGTTCAATCATGAGACCTTATCGTTTTTCCAGGCTGGGATTCCCACCTTAAAGGTAAAGCAACTGAGGCTTAGAGAGGTAAGAAGACTTGTCAAGTTCATACAACCGTGCAAAAGGCTGGGTTGGAGCTTGGGTCTGTGTGTTCACAAAGCCCAAGTTCATCTCACCATATCATGATGTCTCTTGATTAAAGAAACAATAATGGGAAATCCAGACTGTGCTAAACTAGCATTAAAGAGCATAAAAGGAAGAGGAGGAGGGGGAAAAAAAAAAGGAATCAGAGAAATTATCGCTACTCTTTCTCCCATGAGTACTACCATTCCACCACTACTATCATAACTCAGACCCTCTCACTTTCTAAGTTAGTTTCACATTCAACTCCATACTTGATCCTCACAAAAATGATGAGAGGAAAGATGCATGCCACTTTCTCTGCAGCTAAGAGATGGTGAGACTGGGGTTCAGAAAGGTTAAACAACTGTTGAAAGATAGTCAGTTACAAAGCTGGAATGATACCCAATTCAAAAAAAGTTTAGCCTAAAAAAGGGAAGACTGAGCAATATTCCTTGCAATGTTTTTATAGCACTACTCATGGTAAGAAAAAAATTTTTTCTCCAGCTTTACTGAGATATAATTGAGAAGCAATATTGTATAAATTTAAGAACCCTTATACCCTGTCGGTGGGAATGAAAATTGGTACAGCCATTATGGAAAGCAGTATGGAAATTTCTCAAAAAACATTACGAACATAACTACCATAGGATCCATCAATCCCCCTCCTAAGTATACATCTGAAGGAAATGAAATCACTAAGCTGAAAAAGCATCTGCACTCCCATATTCATTGCAGCATTATTCACAATAGTCAAGACATGCAAGAAAACATTTTTCAAGGGGACCCACTCAACATATTCTCACACACACACACACACACACACACACACACACACACACACATGCAAACAACAAAATTTCAGAAACAAGACTGGTCCTTACTTTCTACAATCAATCCTGATAGTCTCCATTGCATTCTATTCTATTCCATTCTATTTTGTTGCAGACAGTGATGGTCCTGACTCATTAAATGGATTGAATAGCTTACTAATGAGTCAAACGTGAGTCTGAGAATGAACCATGGACTTTCAGAGCACGAAAGCATGAACCAGCTCAAAGGATCCAAAGGACTCCCTCATGGAAGAAAAAACAGATTCACGCTTCACTGCTAGAGATGGCAGAACTATGACCAAAAAGTGGAAAATGAACACAAATTTTCGGTCAACATAAAGATGTCTTTCTAAATAGGTAACACTGTCCGGAAAAGAAAGATCACCTTGGGAAGTAGAGAGCTCCCTGGCACTAGAGCCATACAAGCGGAAGCTTGAAGATCACTTGGCAGGGATGCTGTGGACAGAGCTGAAGGTGACCCCCAAGTTTCTTTCTAGGCTAGAAATACAATTTAATGTCTGTTTTTCTCATTTTTCTCCCTGTGGCAGCAGCCATCACAGAAAATTTGGCTTTGATGTCAGAGAGGACACAGAGGACAAACAGAGATGCTGAATTTTGGTTCCACTGGCAAAATGGGAAATGTTAACACACCTCTCTCCATTCTCAGAAAATAGGGGAAAGGAGGAATAAAACAGCAGTCTAGGGGGAAAGTCAAGGTATGAAAGGCTACAGGAAATCAAAGAACAGGAGAGATTTGTCTTAGTCCCTCTTCTGTTCTTTTCTCATTGTGGGACACAGCCTCATTCTTCCCAGCTAAGCAGTGGGGATACAGTTGAACTACATATCCAAGGACTATTTCTGGTCTCAGGTTCTAGGTATTCCTGTTGCCTTATTCCTGGGTTCCCTGTCACCACTCATGAGGCCAGCTCAGCAGCTAAAGAAGGTGAAGGGAAGAGTAGGGCGTAGCTTAGCCTCTCCTTTGGAGGAAAGAAGTAACGAACAATTGTGGTCCATCCCCATGGCCTTGTGCTGACTTGGAGAGTCTCATCCCATCAAACGGGTGGGTCATGGAGTTCAATTCATTAATTTTGATGGTGGAGGGAGGCTGACAGGCCTGGTGCTGACATGAATAATGATGCATCACCAGGAGATGCAGCTTAATCAGACCCAGAGAGTCTCCCCGGGCAGTAATGTAGGCCAAGTGCTTTCCAGCCAATCAGACTCAATTTCAATGTAATGTTGCCAATTGTTACCAGGCAGCTCAGGCTCTCAACAGCTCAACTCAGACTCAAACTGGGTTACTCATTTGTTCCCTTTCCCTGCTCCTTTGGAAGCACCTGCCTGGTCATGGTCTGCCCTACGGCTTGCAGCAAGGGAGGTGGCTAGACTGCAGTGGCAAGAATTCACACGGGCCATGCCAAGCCCCAAGCCGACACCCCCGCTCCACCGCTCTGTACTCTCATTTCTCAAGTCTATGCTGTGCTCGCTTATGAAGACCTGCTGTTTCTCCACAGCCTGCAGGATAAAACTCAAGTCTCTACCATCAGACTGCTCTAGCCTTACCACTCACCATGCTTCCCCAAGCAACCTGTGCCTCAGTCACAACAAATCACTTCCGCTCCTGACAGAGTGCCGTGCTCTCACATCTTGAAGCCTCTGTGTGTCTGCATGTGCTATGCCCTCTGCACGAACGCCTTTATTTGCTCCTCTCCGTTCTCTGCCTCACCTCCGACTACCTTCCTTTAATCCAGAGGACCCTGGCCACAGAAAAAGCCACACACCAAACTCACAGAGCCTTGAGGGGCAGGGACTGTCTATTTCACCCTCTGTCCAGAGTAGATGGCTCAAAAAAAGTAGAGATCTATGAATGAATGAGAGTGTAACTTTGGCTAAGACATTTCAAGTTTCCAATCCTATTGTTTTCTCAGATATAAATAAAACGACATCCTTCGCAGATATTAGTGTGACTGCTCATAAAGGATGCTTTCCTATTCAGCCCTCCCACCTTCCCAGTGCCTTTCAGATCTCCCCTTGGGTGAAAGTATCAGCGTAGGTTCTTGTTCTCCAAAACCCTCCTCTTAGCTGCCTCTGTGCTTCACTTCTCTGCAACTCAGTTTCTTCATATGTGAAGTGTATGCACTAAATTCTAGAGGGCTGGGGAGATTAAACACATCCATTCATTCGCCCCTGCTTTCAGTACGTATGTCAGATGCAAATCATTGAAATGATGAATGCTAAGGTGACTTTCGTAGGATGAGGCACAGAGTGGAAGCTCAATAAAAGCTTTCTAGCTCATTGTCTCATATCCTCTTCTGCTTTTATCCTTCCCTCTCTTCCTGCCTTCCTTCATTTCTTCTCTTACTAGCCCCTCACACCTTCCTCTTTCCCCAAAGTATCATTTTGGAATTCTCGTGGCCTTGGGTGAAGGGGTTAGGCACAGCCCAGCGTTATCCCTGAGGACCGTGATACAACTTCAAAGCTCTCTACCCCTTCAGCGGGACACACGAATGCAGAGCAGTGAGATGGCAGTGCTCTGCCCCTGCATTGCGCTTTGAGCTCCACTGAGCAAGCTACCATGTGAACAGAGGGTGAGAGGGTTATTATTAATTAAAGGAATTGAGAATTCCTGCTATTCTACTGAGGATCCATCTTTACATGCAAACCTCATCATTCCAGTCTACTTCCTAGTAAACAGGTGCCAAGATTGAGGGAAGATCTGAAGCAATGTGATTTCAGTTCCAAAACTTACATCTTGGTAACACACTGCATAACTTTTACACATAAATTGCCCCCCGAACCTGCTGTGTGTATATATGTGTGTGTGTATACATATATATGCACATATATATGCATAAAAGTGTGTGTGTATGTGTGTGTATAAACGACAGGGATCCACACCATACCTGGTGTTAGGAAAACATGAATATTTTTGAGAGAATTAAAAGGTCAGGAATCGTGATTCCTTCATGTGGTCTTTAAATTTAGTCACCAAAGTGGGGGAACTGAAAGGTCTGGAGAGTGACACTGTGTAGGAGGAGGTAAGGGAAATGTCACTGTTCTCCATTTACTGTATGACCTTGGACCATTCATTTCTCTCTGGACTTTAGTTTTTTAGTCTGTAAAATTAAGCTAGTTCAGTTCAACAAAAATACTGCATACCTACCACGTGCCTTCCAGACATGGAGCTAGACATAGATGCAGAGGCAAATAACATATAGCTTAAATTGATTAGGAAGACTGAATTTGGAAGTATTCCATACATGATGAATTCCATACATTATTAGGTGTGCTACAGGAAGACTGTAGCTCTTTTGATTGTGTGTGTGTGTATGCATGTACATACGTAGGTATGCATTATTCCAGTGAGTGAGTGGAAAGTGAGGACAATATGATTAGTAAATCCCTCTGACCCAAACTTAGCAAGTGTTTTGTATGAATGAGATTTGAGACCCTGCAGACAGAACAGTGAACATAATCAAGTTTTTTGAGACCCTGCAGACAGAACAGTGAATATAATCAATTCTCTGCTTTCATAAAGCTTACATTCTAGGGATGAAAATGTCACATCTGAGGGGGAAGAGAAGGAGCCCTGGGCTTTTTCACCCAGTTATGGAGGTATAATTAGAGGTGGGGTTTTGGTCACAAATGGAAGCCAAGACAAGTTGAGGTTGTGTTCGGCAGAAATCAGACCAAGCAGTAGTTTGGACATGTGCTTATTCAGCACCCAGGACAGCACCCTGTCTAGTAGCTATGCCTTGGGCATTGCTGGGGCAGCTGATCTGTTCAATCTGACTTTGGCTTAAAAGACCTTACAGATCCTCTGGGGCTTCCCTGGTGGCGCAGTGGTTGAGAGTCCGCCTGCCGATGCAGGGGACACGGGTTCGTGCCCCGGTCTGGAAAGATCCCACATGCCTCGGAGCGGCTGGGCCCGTGAGCCATGGCCGCTGAGCCTGCGCATCCGGAGCCTGTGCTCCGCAACGGGAGAGGCCACAACAGTGAGAGGCCCGCGTACCGCAAAA
>NW_006775143.1:1891831-1901632 GCF_000442215.2 Lipotes vexillifer | reverse complement strand
CCACAAAAAAAAAAAAAAAAAAAAAAAAAAAAAAAGACCTTACAGATCCTCAAAGTGCATGTGTTTTGTATGCAGGACCTGATTCCACTTCCATAGCTATGCCTGAATTGCCTATATCACTAAAGGTTTCCCCAATAAGTGCCCCAGCCAAGCTTCCTGCTTAAACACTGCAGACTCGAAAGCCAGAAAAAAATTTAATAGCACATCACTTCTCCTAAAACACCTCTGATGACTCTCCTCTCATTCTTACCTCTGCTTTCTATATTTTCCACCATCTGTAGCCCTAAAGTGTGCATATGACTGGAAATGCATCACTCAAGGCACCTACAGTGGAGTGAAACTGGTTAGGATTTCATGGTCCCATCCTATTTCAGCTAGCATCAGGCAAAGAGGGGGAAATGTTCAGCTATGGGCAGACCCATACTTTTTGCTTTTCTTAAGGCAAAGTTTGGAAAGAAACGTTTTTGTTGTTGTTGTTGTCCCTTTGGAATTATTTTGCTGAAGACTTGCATGGAATCTTTTAGAATATGTCCTTAAAAATATCCTTCTCGGGTGAGGAAGACAGTGTTCTTCATTTCTTAAAAAAATATGTATGATACCAAAACGTTTTTGATTAGCATTATTCCAGTGGTCAAGAATCCTGCTTGACCATTTGGGACTCTAAAGTATGAAAAAAATTAATTAATACAACTCCATTTCTCCTAAAATATCTCCCATGACTCTCACTAGTTGATTCTCTCATCTAGGAACCAGGAAATCATATAAACAAGAGAGTAAGTCTGGGCTTAGGAACCTCCAGGGCCTTATCTAGGACTAGAGAATAGAATTCTTATCCATTGAAAGGAATAAGCTATTTCCCTTTCTCCGTGGTTAAGCACAGCCATCAGATATGGTATTCAAACATCAGAATATGAAAAAAAATCTTTGAAATCACTAATTTCGTCCCCTTCCTAATACTGAATATCCCACCCCACACTGTGGTTGATTTTTGTAACCCCCTTAGTATCTCTTTTCTCTCCTTTTGTAACAAGGACCTAGTTTTTCCTTGAGAGGCTACATGATACCCCTTCAAAACTCTCAATCGACATGGTCTGGCTCTGGCTTACTGGAATCTAAGTCTAGGGGTGGCCACCTGACCCAGAGTTGACCAGTAGAGCATCACAGTAACTTATTTAGGGTTTGTGGTAGTCAGAATAATGTCCCCAATCAGCCTACGTCTTTATCCCTGTAACCTGTGAATATGTCAGGTTACATGGCAAGGGATAATTAAGGTTGCAGATGGAATTAAGGCTGCCAATCAGCTGGCTTTTTGTAGGGTAGAGTGTCCTTGATTATACAAACAGGTCCAATATGATCACAAGGGTCCTTAAAAATGGAAGAGGGAAACAAAAGAGGAGGTCAGAGTGATGTGGTGTGAGAAGAACTCGACTCAATTTTGTTAGCTTTGTAGATAGGAGAAGTGGGGTGCAAGTCATAGACTGTGTGCAGCCTCTACAAGCTGGAAGGGGCAAGGAAACAGATTCTCCCCTAGAGCCTTCAGAAGGAACACGGTCCTGCCACCAACAGCATGAAAGTAACTCAGCGAGGACCATTTCAAATTTATGGACTGCAGAACTATAAGATAATAAAGGTGTATTTTTTAAATTAATTTTTATTGGAGTATGGCTGCTTTACAATGTTGTGTTAGCCTCCACTGCACAACAAAATGAATCAGCCACACACATACATATATCCCCTCCCTTTTGGCCTTCCCTCCCATTCAGGTTACCACAGTGCATTAGGTAGAGTTCCCTGTGCTGTACAGTACGTTTCCATCAGTTGTCTATCTTACACATAGTATCAATAATGTATTTGTGTCAATGCCAGTCTCCCAATTCCTCCCACCCCACCCCTTTCCCCCTTGGTATCCATACATCTGTTCTCTAAAGGTGTATTGTTTTAAGCCACTAAATTTGTGGTAAGTTGTTACAGCATCAATAGAAAACTAACACAGGGATACACACATGAGCAAATGATAGTTTGTCCAGGCACTTAACTTAAAAATAAGAAGCACTTTCTTTCCTTCCTGGTGGTGCTAAGTATAAAGTAATCTTATCGTGACCTGGGGAGAGTTCGCCCAAGAATGAAACCTACCCAAAGGAAACCAGAGTGAAGGAACAGAGACATATTCCTAAAGACTCTACATGGACATTTTGATCTAACAATCCCTGCACTAAAGCTACCCTTATATACTTCAGTTCCTTGAGGAAGCAAAGACCTTATTTATCCTTTAGTCAGTTTGAGTTGGATTTATATCACTTGCAAAAAAAAAAAAAAAAAATCCTAACACAGGCATGGTGGAGTGAATACCACCTCTTGAAATATCCTATTCCAATTTTGGATACTTTTGTTGCTGCTTCTTTTTAAAATAGAGCTGGAATTGGCTGCCGTGTGGCTTCCCCCCACTGCTTCTTATGTCTGAAGGCCACACAGGACAAATTTAACTCCCACCTCCCCTTGAGAGATATTTAGGATTTTAAATAGTAATCCCCACCAAGATCCCCTAGTCTTCTCTTCTCCAGGCTAAATCCTCCCAGGCATCTTCAGAACTTTGGTAATATGGTTTTGAATGCTTTCACTACCCTGTGGTTAATCTTCCTCAGACACACTCGATTCTGATTATGCTTTTTTTTTTTTTTAAAGATAATAGCACAACTATGCACAATATTCCAAGAAATGACTAAGCAGATCAGAATATCCCTGTTCTAGGTAAGAACTTATACTGATGAAATCTAAATTGAAAAAAAATGTCTTGTTGTTGAACACCATTGCTTCACTCAGCTTATTGTCCAATAAAACCTACCTATGTTTTTCCAAGGTGCTGCTGGGTCATTTCTCTGCCCCTCCCTCTACATTCACCCAGTTCTTATGATTAATGTTCTGAAGTACACAGAGGTCTTTAGAGTTATACCTATCGAATTTCATCATGTGGAGAAGCAGGGAATAGGTAAAATACAGGATTTCAATTAAGATGAGCCTGGATTCAAACCCTGGCTTTACCACTAACAGTTATATGACCTTGAACAACTGCATAATCTCTCTCAATCTTAGCTTCCTAATGATAAAATAATAATAGTGCCTTCCTTATAGGGCCATTGTAGAAATAAACAAGATAATGTATGGAAAGTGCTTGGCATAGTGCCTGGCATGTACTAAGCTCTTAAAAAACGGTACCTACTATTATATTCAATCAGGGGGAAAAAAGGGTCAGCTCTTTCAAGCTCAGGATTGTTTTCTTCCATGTGTGCAAATGGAAAAGTTAATGCAGGTAGAGGGACGGAGAAAGACGAGGAGGGGGAAGAGGAAATACGACTATCCCTCCCCATATTCTGGGTCTACATCCAAAGTCAAGACAAGTACTCCTAGAAGACGGGATAGCCAAACTTCCCTACCCCTGAAAGTGTTAAAGAGTCTGTTCTGAAAATGGGACTTGGTAGGCAGGAAGCATACACATTTCCTTAAAGCAAATTAAATAAATTCCTGGAAATCACACACATAGGGGGAAATGAAAGTGTCTGGAAGTTGAAACCTCAGAACAAAAATTTCAGGAAGGGCTTTGGCCACACCTGAGCCAATGTCTCCCCTTACAAGTAAAGAATGTAGCCTCAGAGAGTGACAGTGTTTGGCTCTAGTTCAACCAGCAAATCAGTTTCAGAGTCACTGGAAGTCAAGGTCATCTTTTTGTTTTTCCTTCTCTGGGCCCAAACATCCTGGTCAAAGAGGCCACAAAGGAAGCCTACTGAAGTCTGTCTGTCTCCAGAAGAAATTCAGAAAAGGATCTGAGTGCACGTGGTTATTTGGAAAGTGATTCCAGGAAACGCTCATAGAGAAGTGGGGAAATGAGGCGGGGAAGGGAAGGAGTCCAGGAAAGGATGGTTTATTAAGCCAGATACCATAGTGGACCACAGGAGGTCTATCCTGCTGGGGTGACAGGGGCAGGGCGGGTATGTATTAACAATCCTCCAGCAATCATCAGGTCAGGGCTGCCACTGAAGAGCTGATGACTCCCTGGCACTCCAGCCTGCCTCAAGCCTGCGCAGAGGGATACCAAGCTGCCAGACAGGCTCTAGCCAGAGGCACGTGTGCTGGCAACTGGAAGTCAAGCCAGCACGCATAGAAAGGGTTAGTGCTGAGGGGATCTGAGCTGGACACCAATAGTGTCTGCTCCAAAGTTCAAAGGGTAATGAGGCAGAGTCTCTGAATGAGCCTTAAAGCTACCAACCAGCAGACCGAGCAACCCACTAATCAATTAAGAAACAATCATTAATACTGTTTTACTACTGTAAGATGTTAGAGAACATTCAAGTGCTTGATCACTCTTCTGATGCAAGTAGCCACATCCCTACACAACAGTTCCTCAGAATCAGAGATAATTCTAGGCAAAATGAGTAGGAAGCCCCCCCAGTATTTTCATGGGTAGGGAATTCCCTAAGGTCCTTAAGCTCTTGCATGCTATTTTCTGTTTGGAATAATTCCTGCCACCCTCATTCCTTCAAGGACCATCTCAAAGGTCACCTCTTCCATTAGATTTGCTCCAAGGGCGAAACAAGATGATCTGACATACTTAACTCAGTGACCCGCACCAGATACACCCAAGATGTGCCAGGCATGGGCAGTTTATATACATTCCCGTGCTTCCCCATCCTTGAGCTTCGAGTCAGCTGTATTTTATCATCTAGATCTTATGGAACCTCGCCAAGGATTCAAGCTGCTCTAAGTGACTGCCCAAAGCTAAGATACAGGCAAAGGAAGGATCTGTTATTCCCTTCCTCCCTAAATTCCAGGGGACCCAGTAGTAAACACACGTACAGAGAAAAAAAAGAAGCACACATACAACACACACATACACGTAAAAGCATAGAAACTGTCTGATGCTTTCTCATAATTAGACTGGGATTATAGACTTGGTGGAAGAACGCCAGAAAGACCAAGTGGCCTTCTCATCACATCATGTCAGCAGGTATGTGACATCAACAGGATTTATTACTTATGATGCTAGCCTTGAGCACTTATGTGAGGGGGTGTCTGCCAGGTTCCTGCTTCCTCAACCAGGTGTATTTTAAAATGAAATCTGGGGAAAGAAATACGCAAGTTAGGTGCTATTATACTGTTTCACGCTGACCTTTTCCTAACAGAGTTAAAAGAGCCTCCCTCGGCCTCAGAGGGTGATGGTTACTGACAGTGCCATGGTGATGCCAATTAGAACACTCCATGTTGAGAGGAGGTCAGCAAAGCCAGTGAGGATACCGCAGCTCCTTTTTCCATGACACCTGCCCTGACCCAGGTCTACCACCTAGGAAAGAGGTTGGCGTTAATAAGTGTGAACGCTTTTTCTTCTTCCTTTCTTGTCTCCTTTTTTTCCCCTTACATTTTTGTTTTTATTTTGCTTTAAAATTCCTTTTTTCCACTGCAGTAATGAATCACTGCAGGCAAGATCCACTGATGAATGCTAAAATTAGTGGGAAAAAACCTCATGGAGAAACAGGATACTTGTAGAGTCTCAAAGTATCTATCCCCAATATTTATTAATTACGGCGGTGGTTTTAACAAATACCCACACGTTCTTTGACACCTCTCTCTCCAGGAGGTGGCCCTTAATCCCCCTCTCCTTGTGTGTGCTGGACTTTGTAAACTAGCTTCAAATAACTGAGTATGGAAAGAGAAAGATATAAACTTTACAGTGGAGAAACCTGGCAGACACCCCCTCACATAAGTGCTCAAGGTTAACATCATCGGTAATAAATCCTGTTGACGTCACATATCTGATGATATGATGTGACGAGAAGGCCACCTGGTCTTTGTGGTATTCTTCCTCCAAGTCTATAATCCCAGTCTAATTATAAGAAAGCATCAGACAGACCCAAATGCAGGGACATCCTGCAAAATACCTGACCCAATACTCTTCAAAAAGGTCAAGGTCATAAGCAAGAAAGACTGAGGAGAACGAGACTCAGGAGACAGAACAACTAAATGGAATATGGTACCCAGGATTGGGTCCTGGAACAGAACAAGGACATCAGTGGAAAAACTGGGGAAATAAAGTCTTTAGTTAACAATGTGGCATCAATGTTAACTTCTCGGTTTTGACAAATATACCATGGTCATGAAAGATGTTGACATTAGGGGAAGCTGGCTTAAAGGTATATGGGAATTATCTGTGCTTTCTTTGCAACTCTTCCGTAAATCTAAAATTATTTCAAAATAAGAAGTGAAAAAACACCACCACCACCACCCCCCCAAAAAAAACCCAAAACCAAAACCATCCCTTCTCTCAATGGTGTTGTAGAAAGCCTTGGGGTAGGATACTAGAGAGCTTGCACCTGGTGCTGGCTTGCTCATTGACTCCGGCCTTGAGTAAGTTCCCCTCTCAGGGCAGCTCCTCTGTCTATTACACGACGGAGAGTGGAGGGTGCTTTAGTCATACTCAAGTCATGTTCACATGGCACAGCCTTAGTGGTGTGTGGCTATGCCACACAAGTCCTGTCTACCCTCACCTACCACTAACTCTTCCAACTTTCCAGCCAAAACAGATCCATTTTTGTCTGTTACATATTAGGTATCTATATAACATTTCATTTAGATGGAAGGTTTCTGATGTAAAATGTTGAAAAGTACTGGAATCGATCACTGATACGGTTCTTTTCTAAACTTACGTTCACCTTCCCCTGCCAAGACTTTCCTGAATGAACTAAAAAGGACTTAAACACTCCCTTCCTTCTCTAGTCTGTGAGTTTTTCATAGGAGGAGCCATGTCTGTTTACCGAGGTTGATCAGTCCCCTGCCCTTGTCTTGGGACAGAGTAGTCAATACCACGTGAATCTGTGCTGAATAGGAAGCTAAGAGTCTAATAACCTCCGGGAAAGAGAATGAGTGAGGAACGCATCCCTGATCCCAAAGTCTTGCTAATACCAGCTACTGCAAAGAGATCTTGACAAAGAGGCAGAAGTTGTCAATTACTGACTGATGCCCAAATCCATGCCACACTTTAAGACCTGGATGAATTTTCCCTTTCCCCAGGAAGTTTCCCTTGATCCCTCCAGCTAGAAGTTACCTCTTCCTCCTCTGTTTCCCCACTGTCTTTGATCTAGCCCCTGACATGGTACTACCCTGTCTTCCTTGAATACTTGACTCAACATCCCTACCCAAAGATACGAAACCTTCATCTCAGAACCCAGTGCCATGCTTAACACAGTGCACTGTGCCTATGAGATGCTCCACGAAAGGTGAGGAAGTGAAGGAACAAGCTCCAGGCCTCCTGGTTCAAAGGAAACTAAACAAGGCTCCAGGGGATCTAGGTTTGAATTCCAGCTCTGCCAATTCCTAGAGTGTGACCTTAGAAAAGTCACTTAACGTCCTTGGCGGCCTCAATCTCAAGTCAGCCTCTGGTTAGTGCTGTTAATAAACCCTATATATATATATGTTTCTTTTTTCTGTGACATCCTTTAATTTTCCTGTGTATCACTGACTTTCAGCAGTTTGATTTTCATGTATCTTATATGATTTTTTTTACATCTTTATTGGAGTATAATTGCTTTACCATGGTGTGTTTGTTTCTGCTTTATAACAAAGTGAATCAGCTATACATATACATATATCCCCGTATCTCCTCCCTCTTGCACCTCCCTCCCTCCCACCCTCCCTATCCCACCCCTCTAGGTGGTCACAGAGCAGCGAGCTGATCTCCCTGTGCTATGCGGCTGCTTCCCACTAGCTATCGGTTTTACATTTGGTAGTGTATATATGTCCATGCCACTCTCTCACTTTGTCCCAGCTTACCCTTCCCCCCTCCCCGTGTCCTAAACCCTACAGACCACATCACACAAGCCCAGGGGTCTGACACTACTTGACATCCAGTGGGTGGTTGTTCAAGAAATATTAGTTGTATAAATACTAAACTGTAGCCTCTTTGAGTTTCTGTTTCTTTATCTGTAAAGTAACGATACAAATATCTACCTGGCATCTCTGTGGTGAGATTAAATCGCAGAGAATGGTCGTACATTGAGCACAACGCCTGGTGCATGGCAACTGCCCAACAAATGTTTGTTTCTCTTCTAGTCTTTTCCCATCAGGCATTCTCTCCAATGGGGGAACTCACTTAAGCACTTCTCCCAGCCATGTGCTTCATTATGGAGGCCAAATTAAGAATCCAAGGTGCTTACATTTGAGAAAAAGCAAAACATGCCAGAGCATGGAGTGCAGCGCGGGGTGTAATGTATGCACAGTAGCTCTGCTAAGAAAGCATCCAGGCCCCCAGTTGAGAGACTAAGGCAGCACCATTAGCATAACAGGTGCCTTTGCAAAAAGAATGACGCTTTAAAGACAAATCCCCCCAATGCATTCCCCAAATGCAGGAGTGCATATATAATTACACTTAATGCTATCTTTTTCCTCTAGCTCTGCGCATGGAGGGGACACATCACTCCACAAATTTGGGAAGATTTTTATAGAAATGGCTGGAATCCAAAACTGCTTCCCAGCTCCAGTGTCCAAAGGAAGAATATCAACAGTGGTGCTTCAGGGAAGGAGCCATGGGCTTTCTTTGTTTGCCTGAGGAGCATGGAGCTGAGAAAGAAAATTGTGGGATGGGAAGAGCAGAACACACTGGGACCCAGGAGAGTTCAAGTTCACTGTGGGCAAAGCCCTGGGCTGATCTTTGTCATAAGTTAGTTTTAACCCACACAGCAAACAAAATGGTGTAGGTATAACCACATTCTAATTTTTCTAGAAGAAAACTGATGTTTAGAGGATTGGAGTGATTCCAAGGTCACAGAGCCGATGATGGAGGATCTTAGAGTTGCACTCAGCCCTAACTGGTCCCCAGCCCATGTGTTTTCTTCCTCATCGACCATCCCAGAGACTCTCACTCAGTGGGCACATGCTCTGTGGACATGCATTGTACCACCCGTTTCACATACATCATCTCACTGAATCCTTATCCTGTTTGGTAGTACTTTTTCTCTATTTTACAGAAGAGAAAACTAAGGCTCAAATAAATTAACTTGCCCAAAGTCATAAGGAGAGGGGAAAGAAAGTTGGGGGTTTAAACTCAAATGTGTCCATCTTTTATCCTCGATGTCACACTAACTTACTGTGTGAGTTTGAAGAAATGAATTTCTTTCACTGGCCATTGGCTTACTTCCTTTTAAAAATGAAATGCTTATAAGCAGAGATTGAAAGGTTCCTTGTGCCTCTAATATGTCATAATTGTATGTGCTTCTCCAACACGAGTTCTTCCCTATTTGCCTCTACAGGGCAACCCTAACCTTCCAATTATCCCCAGGGGATGCTGAGATATTTGGTAAAAGGAGATTTGTCTTTACCAAGGAGTCACTGTGTGATTTTCAACATGATGAACCCTTCTAAACTTCAAGCAGAGCTAATAATAATAGCTACAATATCAATGTCTAACTACCCAAGGATGGTTTTTGAAGATAAAATGCAATAGTAGATGCTGTAAACATTGCCTTGAAACTGCCAAAAGCACTGTACAAATATTAGTTAGCATTAACAGTATTATTATTGCTAGGGTAAAATGCATTCTTTGAGGATAATTAACTTCCAAATCGAAATAGAGTTGATGCATGAAATTGTAAATGGTCCTCATTGGCCCTCACGTGAGAATCTCTGTGTTTTACAAGATCTGCTCTTCAAAATTCCTCCCTCAGGTTTTTTGTTTTTTTTTTTTTTTTTTTTAGGTACGCGGGCCTCTCACTGTTGTGGCCTCTCCCGTTGCGGAGCACAGGCTCCGGACGCGCAGGCTCA
>NW_006775143.1:1883070-1891792 GCF_000442215.2 Lipotes vexillifer | reverse complement strand
TCCCGGACCGGGGGCACGAACCCGTGTCCCCTGCATCGGCAGGCGGACTCTCAACCACCGCGCCACCAGGGAAGCCCCCTCACTCAGCTTTTAACAGCTACTAGGATATCTGTTACAAATGGATACTCAGAGCATTTCATGGAGAAGGTGAGGAGCTTCTACGATAGCACAGCAGCTAAAGGCATCGACCTTGGACTTCTACAAGCCTGGGTTCAAGCCTGAGCTCCATCACTTCTAAGAAAAGAATCTGCTGCTCTTAGCCTCGGGTTTCTCACATGTAAAAGGCAGTAGCCAAAAGCCTCCTCACTGGACTCTCATGGAGATTAGATAAGAGTGTGGAAAGCATCTAGCAGTGTTCCTGGCACATAAAAAGACTCAGCAGGGCTTCCCCATGGTGGCGCAGTGGTTGAGAGTCCGCCTGCCGATGCAGGGGACACGGGTTCGTGCCCTGGTCCGGGAAGATCCCACATGCCGCGGAGCGGCTGGGCCCGTGAGCCATGGCCGCTGAGTCTGCGCAGCTAAAAAAAAAAAAAAAAATACTCAGCAGACTCTGCTATTATTAATACCAACGTGGTATCAATGCACAAACTGCAGTAGCCAAAAGAATGGGGCCGTGCACATGGGCACACAGAAGTGGATTAGGAAGAGGGCTAAGGTGTTCTTTTCAATGCCTGTTTCCCGGGTGTCCCGGCTCTAATACGTACCTTTTCACCTGATGTTAAAGGGTGAAAACCGCATTTGCTTAAAATCCATCTGCTTTTTATAACTTCCAGAGACCAAAATCTGCATGGGCAGCAGTTCTTCGCTTCTCCTAATTAATTCCTAAACAAAGACTGCTCCAGCAGCAACACGGTTTATGAAGCCAGTTGACCTCCTGGTGCAGAAATGATGACACAGATGTTGCTGCTGCTTCACAACCTCATTTGTCACTCTGCGCCACTTGGGCAGGCCAGCCATGTCTCCACCTTCCAAGGAGCAGGAGGTGGTCCCCAGGGTGGGTCCGAGACCCCAGCTGTCACCTCCCATGGCTGCTGGCCTTCCTCCATTCAGGGGCCTCCCACTAGCAACCTGGGGTGGGATAGGCCAGAAAAACATCATCTCTGTCTTTGCTTTATCTAGGAGACTCCCAAGGTGAGGACTCCCTAATCTGCGTGGGGTCTGGGAGACTACAGGTAATCATAATCACAGTCACCATGAACTGAGCATCTTTTACGTGCCAGGCACTATCCTGGCATTCTACCTGGGTTATCTCATTTCATTCACATAGTCTTTTAAGGTATGAGTTGCTGTTCTTGATCTAAGGTCCAGGAAACAGGATATTGGAGATAAGAAGGAAGGTCTGCACAACTTCAGAGCTGCCCGTTACAAAGCACTTCCTACCGACAAGGCACCAGGCACTTCACTCTGCTCCCTCGTTGAAGCCTCCCTCCCCCACTGTGAGGATCTCTGTCAGGTTAGAGAAATTTTTCTAGGTCACACAGGTACTAACTGGGTAAAGAGAAACCTAACAATGTGTGGGTCTCTCCTCTGAGTGAACCGTCCTTCCAGTGTCACTGGCCTCAACGTGCCAACAGGGAGAACATAGGCCTGAGACTAAGAGTCCAGGTCTCTGGCTGCATGTGACCTTGGGCGATCTCAGTTTCCTCATCCATCAAATGGGCACAGTCTTACACATCTCATCTGTGAATAATCACTAACAGGCAGTTTTGTCCATTTTAATGAAGTGGTGTGTGAGGAAGACCATGCAAGCATATAAAAGGCACTCTCAAATAACTGTTGCAATAACTAAGTGGAAGCTGTTACCATCAGCCCCTCTCCCTGCAACCTGGGAATCTGCACCCAGTATCACAATGTTGCAAAAAGTTAACAACTGTAACACATGACAGGATCCAGTCATCTATCTCCCAACCCATTCATCTAACAGTTTACTGAGCTGCTAGTATATGCCAGACACTCTGAAAACCTGTTTCCCCTCTTCTCTCCCCTTTCCATCCTGTCCCCTTTCTGCTTTGTGATCATTTCCTCCCCTCTTTCTTTTTCCCCTTTGTCCCAGGAATAAGAGCCGAGGAAGAGGAAAATATGTATTCCAGCTTCTGTCATCCCTCAGCCGTTGTCGGCTAGGGAGGCACTAACCACAACTCTCCTGTATTAGTTTGCTCAAGCTGCCATAGCAGCACTCCACAGACAGGGTGGATTGAACAACAGAAGCGTATTGTCCTACAGCTCTGAGGCTGGAAATCGGAGATAAGGTGCTGACAGGGGTGGTTTCTGGTAAGGGTTCCTTGTAGACGGCCACCTTCTCACTGTGTCCTCACATGGTCTTTCCACTGTGTTCCTGCATCCCCTCCTTATAAGGACACCAGTCCTATTAAATTAGGGCCTCACTCTTACGACTTCATTTAACCTTAATTGGCCTCTTAAAGGCCCTAATCTCCAAATACAGTCACATGGGAGGTTAGGACTTCAGTATAGGACTTTTTGGGGGGAGGAGGACACGATTCAGTTCATAACACCTGCCACTCAATCTCAAAAATGAAGGGCAGGCAGAGTATCCAGCCCAAATTTTACCATGGACCTTAAATTACCTGCTACGGGACTTCAGGCAACCATCCACCGATGGCCCCACCTACCCAGTTCTGTCAGGGATCCAGAGACTTCTTGTTCTGGTGCTGACCAACTGTGTGACCCTAAGCAAGCCCCTTCTCTGAGGCTTGGCCTGACCTGCTATAAAAGGGTGTTAAAATGGACACCTACTTAATAGATTGTCAAGCTTTCAGGAGATGTTAAATGACAACATGTTCTATTAACATTAATGGGTCAACAGTGTTAGAGCTTTAAGAGCAGCTACAAAGTAGAGACACTTCTATGTATCATATACCAAGCCTGCACTTACCATGGATGCTTGCATATCTGGCAGTGTTTTTATCAGAGGAGGTACTATTGTTACGCCTGTTTTCCATTTGAGGAAACCAAGGTTCAGAGAGGGCAAGTAGCTAGCCCAAGACCACAAAGTCAGCAAAAGGTTGTCAGACCCAGGTCCAGCTGATCAGCTTCCCCCCTCAGCCATGCTTCTATAATTACTGTAATGGCACAGACCCGCCCTGCATGAGTTTCCTTTACCTGAGATCATCTGCAATGAGGGGAAGGGGGTCTCGTCTCCCCCCACATCTCCTCCCGGGGGCTCTTGAACCATCTCAATAAAGCCCCTGGCACAGACACCAACATATTTCACTCCCTATTAAGGGAGGCGGAGACAGGGCAGGCCTCTAGATGCTTCATTAGGGGAACATCAGGACACATATGGACTTTAATAAAACAGGAGCTGAAGAGAGTGTCCGTGGGGAGAGCACAGAGAGCCACTCTTGCTGGTGCCCCTGCAGAATTTGAGGGAAGTGAGGGAGGGCTGGGGACATAGAGGGTCAAGGGCAGGAGAGGGTGAGTTGGGGATGCTGTTTAAGAGCTTTACAGCCAGTGAGGCAAATGCAGGGTCTAGACCCCAGCTTGGCCTCTCCCTAGCTGTGTGACCTTGAACAAACCCACTTAACTTGATGTACTTTAACATTTCAATCTGTAAGATGGTGATACCAATGCCTGCATGGCAGGGTTTCGTGAGAACTAAATAATAATTTAAAAAATTAGTGGGCTGAGGCTGTGGTTTTCCCACTGCTGGTCTCAATAAGCTGCAGGTGAGTGATTCTCCACCTTTGCTATCAGCAAACGTTAGGGGCAGAGCCTGCCATAATGCAGATTCCCCAGAACCCCACACCAGGTGTTCAGCTCTGGCAGATCTGGGTCAGGGCCCAGGAAATTGCCTTTTGTTTTGTTTTGTTTTGTTGTTGTTTGTTTTTTTTTTGTGGTGCGCGGGCCTCTCATTGTTGTGGCCTCTCCTGCTGTGGAGCACAGGCTCCGGACGCGCAGGCTCAGCGGCCATGGCTCACGGGCCCAGCCGCTCCGCGGCATGTGGGATCCTCCCGGACCGGGGCACGAACCCGTGTCCCCTGCATTGGAAAGCGGACTCTCAACCACTGCGCCACCAGGGAAGCCCAGGAAATTGCCTTTTAAACAAACACCTGAGGTAATTCTTATGTATAGAAAAGAGATCTGGCTCCACATCTAGTGAAATACCAGAAGTAAACAGTAGAACTTAATAATATTAGGCAATTTTTAAAGATCCTAATGCACAGAGTGGTAATGCAAGGGCTTTAGAATCAAGACACTTGGTTTCCAATCTTACGTTGTTTATATTGGATGAAATGCTTACCATCTATGGATTTCAACCTCTTCCCAGGTAATAAAGACAAACTACCCTACAGAATTATTTTAAGAATTAAGTAAAATAATGCACATAAAGCTCGCAGCATAATCCCTGGCATACAGTAAGCGCTCAGTATTATTCGTCTACAAATGCGTTTCCACCTTGAGCTTGAAAGGAACTTGCAATAACCCCATAACTGTGGAAACCCAGGGGTGGGAACAGAGGCACAAAAATTTCTTTCTACCTTAATTCCAACCTCACGTTTGTTTAATCAAGCAATTTACGGGGGGCAAAAATAATTTGTGGTTTTAAATGCTTTGATACAAGCAGCAGGCACTGCAATCATGATACATCATCTCCGACATATGCCCAGCTCCTCCAAGTGACAGATGACAAACAAAAGCAGGACAAGGTCCTCCATCACAGGCAGAATCATTGAGTTAATGGAAGAATTATTGCCTCTGAAATCCACTCCAGTCCTATTGAGGGGAACATACCAATTTATCAAAGCCAAATGAACATTAATTGCAGCAGTCTGGTAAGTTTTCCAGCCGCTATGACCTTCATTGAATTTTAATCCAAAACAGATAAGATTTCCTTCCACACAAGAGGAAACAACACAATTAGCTCAAAATGACAGCTAGATTACAAAGCAGGCACACACAAACAATGCATACACATTCACACTCACGCACACACCCCGCCCCCCCAGTGAAAATATCGATCCTGCTTGACTTAAAATTCAGCACCAAGGAGATGGCAGAGAAAAGGTAAATACAGACAATCACACATCTGCATAAACCACCCTCCCTTCATTCAGGAGATAAATTTTGGAGGCAGAAGTCAAGATGGAGAAGGTGGCAGGCAGTAATGGAGACAGAATTTCTGTTAACTGCTGTAATTAATGTTACGTCTCATTGGGGAGAGATTAGGAAAAACACAGAGAGGGAAGGAAGAAAAAACAAGTATTATTTTGCTACTAAAGACACCCTTGAGCTGGGGGACATTAGCAGCAGAAGTTTGAATTGGGTGATTGTTTGACTGTATTGGTAGATTTGCAGACAGCATGATTACCACAATGAAGTGAAATATCATTGTGCTGAACATATATGTTTACGGCTCCCACAGCACAGAGTGAGGGGCCATCTACTGAGTGCAGATTACAGCTGGGGGAGGTTTAGAAAGTGTGGTGCAGTGGGGGGTGGCAGGGGGGGCCCCACACACACACACACACACACACACACACACACACACACACACACACACACAGAATCATGAGATCTAGATGGGAAGGCCAGATCTGTCATTGACCTGCCACGTGACACTGACCACGTCACTCTTTGAGACCTACAGCCTTAGTTTCTGTATTTGTTTTCACTCTAAAATGAAGGGGTTGAACTAGAGGAGTTTCAAAGTAGCTGTTTTTGTTTTTTGGGGGGAATCTAAGTCAGAAACGTCTGCTCTCATCACTTCTAAAGAGGATATGCTACCTCCTTCCACAGTCCAAGGGCAGACCTGCATTAACAACACACAGAGTCAAGTATTAACTAGATGATTATGAAGATGGGTCCCTAAAAGATCTTTACCCATCCTTGTCCTTGTAAGAGAAGAAATACTATAGAGGAGAGAGATCACTTGGAATCAGAAACTTAACTTTAATTCTGGGGTCGGGCACTGGCTGTGTGATCTTAGAAAAGAGTAGTTTTAACTGTCGAGGCCTTGGTTTTATCATTGGTGAAAGAGGAATAATGACAGTAGCAAATATTAATGAAATTGATGATACAACATTTGTGTAGAGTTTACATGTGTGACCTCATTTTAATTCCAGGAGGCAGAAACAATTATTATCACATTTTACGGTGGAGGAAACTGAGGCACGAGGGAGTAACTTAACCATCTCACACTGGGAGGTCAGCCATGAGTCCAGGATCTCACCCAAACAGTCCTGCTCCAGACGCAATACTCTTTCTGTTTTTAACGCTTTTATACTGAAATAATTATAGACTCACCAGAAGTTGCAACGTTACTACAGAGAGTTCTCGCACAGTCTTCACTCACTTCCCCCTAAAGGTAACATTTCTCTTAACAAAATACAGTTGGTCCTCCTTACCTGCAGGTTCTGTATCCATGGGTTCAACCTATCCTCTGTTAGTTGGATCCACATCCATGGATCCAGAACCCATGGGTGCAGAACCCATGGATACGGAGGACCAAGTGCACTACATTATTTTATCTAAAGAACTTGAGCATCCATGAATTTTTGTCTCTGTGGGGGTCCTATGACCAATCTCCCATGGATACTGAGGGACAACTGTAGAATAATCAAAACCTGGAAGTTAACAATACAATCCCATCAGCTAAACTACAGACCTATTTGGATTTCACTAGGTTTTCCACCAACGTTTTTTTTGGGGAGGGAGGGAGGGGGAAGGTGGGGGCTGGGTGTAACCCAGGATCCTACGTGGCATTTAATTTTCTAGTCTCCCTTGTCTTATTTGTGACAATTTCTCAGTCTTCCCTGTCTTTCATTATCTTAATACCTTTGAAGAATGCCGGTCAGCTGTTCTGTAGCATGTCCCTCACTTTGAGTTTATCTCTAATGTTTTCTCATGATGAGAATCAAGTTACACCATTTTTTGGCAAGAAAACCAGAGAAACGGCATTGTGCTCTTCTCACTGCATCCTATCAGCTGACTCAGGCTGTCCGTATGTCTTGTTCCTGGTGAAGCTAACTTGGATCACTTGGTTAAGGTGATGTAGTGGGTTGAACGGTGGACCCCCCAAAAGATATATCCATATCCCAGTGCCCAGAACCTGTGAATATGACCTTATTTTGCAGCTGTAAGTAAGCTAGGGATCTTGCAAGGGGGAGCTCATCCTGAATTATCCAGGTGGATCCTCGATCCACTGACACACGTCCTTACGAGAGACATAGAAGAAAGGACACAGAGGAGAAGGTGAGATGCAGATGAAAGCAGAAATTGGAGTCAAGTAGCCACAAGCCAAGGAAGCATGGAGCCACCGAAAACTAGAAGAGGCAAGGAATGGATTATCCCGTAGAGCCCAGGAGAGCATGCAGCCCTGCTGACCCCTTGATTTTAGACTTCTGGTCTCCAAAACTGTAAAAGCATCAACATCAATTTCTGTTGTTTGAAGCCCCTCAGTGTTTGGTAATTTGTCATAGCAGCCCTAGGAAGTTAATGCAAGTGGTATCTGCCGGATTGTTGCACTGTAAAGTCACCACTTTCTTTTTGTAATTAATACATATCCGAGGGGGTGGGTGGTGGTGAAATTCTTTGAGACTGCAAATATCCTGCTGCTTCTTGAAGCTTCACCCATTAACTTTAGTATACATGGGTGGATCTCGTTGGTAGTAATTATTACAGTGGTGACGGTCTAATGGTGACTTTCTAGTTCCCTCTTTCCTCTACATTTATTAATTGAAATTCCACTGTAAGAAAGAGCTCTCTTCTATCCCATTTATTAGTCAATTATTTATATCAGTCTTTTAGAGTCAATATTCTTAATAACTCCTGCCCAGCTTAGCCCTAAGGATGTTTTCCAAGGCCAAGCCCAACAGTGAATTAGAAAGGAATTTTTAGGAGGCAAAAGGAAAAGAAAGGGATCTTCTCTGAGCACTGTTCTAAGACACTTCATGTGTCTTTTATAATTTATTTCTCCCCTGAGCCCCATGAATGAGAGATTCACAGCCTCACTGGAAATTCAGGGGAAAGTAAGAATCAGAGAAGTTCAGGAATATATCTGAGGTCAAACAGCGATACGGGGAAGAGTACGATTTGAATGCACACCTGTCTGTCTCCAAACACACGTTACTTCCACCAAACCAAGCTGCCTCCTGAATGTGGGGAGAGGGGACAAAGGAGAGTTAAGTGAAGCAGGAAGTGGAAGCCCACTAATGAACCCAAGGGAAGCCCACCTCGATCTTCACTGCGGACCGACTCAGAACATGCGGGGAGGGGAGTAAACAGTGGGAACGTGGCACCCCACTTGTACACACACCCCATTCATTCATTCCCTGTTGCTAGAACACCATCGAAAGCCCCGGGTTCTTGAAGGAAGATGAAATGTGGACAAGAGGCTGGAGGAAAGGTGGGGCAGGTGGGGCGTGGCCATGGAGAGGACATTCTCCTGGACTTTTCTGCCAACCCATCTGGCCCCTCCCCGTGTTGCCCCTCTGCAGTCTCTGGATCCCCCCCACCCTGCAGGACTCGGCACTGCAGCCTCACCCACCTCAACCTCCGCTGCCTCTTCTCAGATCCGCTGGTCCCGAAGCCCTGCCTCAGAGCCTCCCTGTCTCTGCTGGATGTTGCCCCATCTTCCGGACTTCCTCCTCAGCCTCCGCCTTGCTCCTAGCACCCCACTCTTCATGCCGTCAGTCCACCCTCCAAGCCTCTTTCTGGGGATCCCAATCTATCTGGTCCCTCTCACTCTGCTGTTTCTCTTTCC
>NW_006775143.1:1843115-1882988 GCF_000442215.2 Lipotes vexillifer | reverse complement strand
TTTCCCTGTTTACTTGTCTCTGTGTGGTTTCCTCCATGTCTTTTATTCTCTGTTTCCTCTTCCCCCACCTCTGCTTCTATTGCTAAATCCTCTTCTGTCTGTTCCTGCCAATTTCCCTTTATTTTTCTACATCTCTCTCATTGTCCTTGGCTCCCTTTTTCGGTTTCCTTTTATTTCTCTCTGCCACTGGTAGTTTCTACACATCTAGTATACAACAGTTGCTCAATAAATACTGGTTGATGTCTGTTTTTCCTGTCTATCTCTTTGCTCCCCCCATTATGCAGAGTTTCTTCTTATATACATCCCCATCTTGCATTTCTTTTTGACCAGAAGGCTCAAAGGAACTGCCTCCAGGCCCCCTTCCTGAGATGTATCTCCAGGATGCCTTTGTCAGCCTTCTCCAGCTGGGCTTGATTGTTGGCCCAGAAGAATGGAGCAGGGATGGAGAAGGTCCATTTTCTGGCCTCATTTTTCTCCATCTGTAAAATGAGGCGTGGTCTCATCTAACTGCTATCTGCAGTCGTTCACGTGCCTATTCTCCATGTAGGACCGTACACCCCTGCCACTGGCTTGGCCACACGATATGCTTCTGGCCCACAGAATGTGAGAGAACCCACGTCTAAGCATTTGCTTTAACAGCCATCCTAGATTTCTGCCTGCTGTCTTGCTCATTGCCATGAAAACCAAATGTCTCAGACTGGGGCTCCCCTTCAGCCACAGTCCCAGCATGAGAAGACAAGCAGATCTGGGCCACTGTGATTGCAGCTGCTGACACGTAACGTGCATGAGGAATAAAGCACTGTTTGGTCAGTCACTGAGGTTCAGAGTGATCTGTTCACAGAAAAGGCAAGCAAAAGCTGACATCTCAAGAATTGGATTCTGCAAGGTCTAAGGTGTTTTCAGCTCCAACGTTCCAACCAAACTGTATAGTTCTACTGCTTTGGGAGGAAACCTAGCCAAATGCTTTCATGTGCATTATCTCAGTTCAATGTTATGATTCTAATTTTATTTCCATTTGGCAGATGACCAATCAAGAAGCTCAGAGAAGTGAAGGTTTGTCCAAATCTCTGCAGCTGGTACAAGGTAGTCTTTAACTTGAAAGCAGGCCTCCTGACACCATCTCAGGCTCATTCCATCAATACTTCCCTAAGCTGCATCCCTAAATGTCATGGGAGATATGCCATATTTCCTTTAGGACAGAAGCCATGGCTTATTCTCCTAATCTTCCCATTAGCCTAGCTAGAGACCCTGTGGGATTTTAGTTAATCCTTGTTGTTGAGGCAAGCCATGGCCAAGCTTCAAGGTACATATGATTTACATTTTTAAAAACTAAAAAAATGCATTTGTGATTTTAAAAATTTCACTTTCTGGGGAAACAAAAAAAGTAAATGGGATTCACGAGGTATGGCACACATATAAAAATGTACTTGGGATATTTGTACGTCCAAACTTCATCATGTCTTGGCAACAGATATAAGCTTGAGGATCTCAACTTACAGATGGGGATACTAAGGCTAAGAAGGGAATGTGACCTGCTCAAGGTCATAGAGCACATGAGGGGCAGGGCTGGGACAGCTGAGTCCCAGGCCAGAGTTTTTTGTGCTATGTGTATCACATGATTTTCCTACCACTGGATTTTTGCTGCCACCTTTTTAAAAATATTCCTCTTAGTCAAGATGTTTCCCCTTCTACTCTGCCTTCACTCTGAAAGGCTTTGGGTTCTCCCACCTTGATTGCCCTGGGCATCCTTCATTAATATCACTTATAAATAACACAGCAATAGCACGTATTGTTATTTCTTGAATTGTGTCCCCCCCAAAAAAGATATGTTGGACTCCAAATCCCCAGTACCTCAGAATGTGACCTTACAAGGAGACTGGATCTTTACATATAGAGGTAATCAAGTTACGATGGTGGCATTACAGTGGGCCTCAATCCAACGTAACCAGTGTCCTATAAAAAGGAGAAAATTTGGACACAGAGATAGACACCCGCACAGGGAGAATGTCAGGAAGAACAGAGTTATCTTGCCACAAGCCCAGGTGCGATAAGAAGCTAGGGGAGAGGTCTGGAACAGATCCACATCTTGGCCTTGCCCACAGCTTGATCTCAGATTTCTAGCCTACAGGATGGTGAGGCAGTAAATTTCTGTTGTTTAAGTCACTCAGTTTATGGTACATTGTGATGGCAGCCCTAGGAAACAAACACTTGTAAATAGCAGAGTCTTAACACTTATGACGACCTGACTCTGTGTCAGGCTCTAGCATATGTGCTTTATGTGTATCATCTTAGGTGATCCTCACAACAGCATTCTTTGGCAGGTATTTCCACCCTCACTCCATTGTAGATGAGGAAATGGAAGAAGCAGAGGGAAGGAACATGACCAAGTCACATGGCCAGTAAGTCAGTTACGAACCTTGGGATACCAGGTCCACAGTGCTTGCATGGTAGTTACATACTCTATGCCTGCATGTTCTCAAAAGTAGAACAGGAGTAATAATGACATCTATTGATTTAGGATTATCGTAAGGACTAAATGAGTTAATAATCTGTCAATGACTATAACACTAACTAAGCATTATAACAGTGCTTGTGAGCATTATTATTTTAAGACTCTTTGCTGTCTCGATTATTTTCTCATACATTTTCTAGTCAGTTATTGTTTATCTTAACATATGATCCCCAAAAGTAAACACAATATTTCAAGTCTCACCTAGAACCTTCTAAAACTAGTTGCTCAGAAAAATGGTTTTTCATGATTACAACTTAAAACTTAGGACCCCTTTTAATGATCAAATCCCACAGAGTCGGCTTGTTCTGAGCCTGTGGTTGATTTTTTGGAGCCTTTTCTTTTTTTCTTTTTTTCTACCAGATAGGATTTTCATTATTGGGTTTAGTGGGCAAGTAAAGCATTGCATGACTGAGTGATTAAATCAATAAACTAAGGAATGCATGATATGCTGTGAATGAATAAATGCAATGACTGGGGAAATGATCTAAAGCCATTTTTGAAAGAAAGCTTTAAAATGTACTATCCCCATATCACACAGATCCTTTAAACAAAGCTACTGATTGAGAATGGTAATAATAATTTCTTAGATTTATGGGGCAGTTTATAATCCTCAAAGTGTTTTTCTATATATTATGCCACAGAATCATAGATCTTCAAGTTTGAAGGAACTACAATAGTCACCTAGTTTAACTATTATTCCTCTCAAAGTCCTGACAAATACGGCTTCTAGCCTTTGCTCGCATACCCCCAAAGACAAGGACCTCACTACCCTCTGACTCAGTCCCCTCCATTTCTGGAGAGCTCAAACACTTTGGAAGCTTGGTCCTTTGTAAGCCCTCCTCACTGGGGCCCACCAGTACAAATCTGTGGCATTTTCTGTGGGATACTCCCTTTGAAAGAAACATGTCCTCAAAGGTCTTCTCTTCTGACTCATCAAATCAAACATTTCCTTTCATCCCTTTGCTCAAAACATTGTGGCAACAATATTCTTCACTGTTGTCACTACAGCTAACATTTTAATGACAGCTACCGCTTTGTGAGCATTTACTGAATTTCAGGCACTGCACCACACAGAATCATGCCCAAGAGCAAAGATTCTTATTAATTTGTGCAGACTAGAGTTGGAATCTCAGCTTTGGTACTCATTGGTGATGTGAACTTCAGCAGGTTATAAAATATCACTAACTCCCAGGTTCCTCATCTGTAAATGAGGGACAGAAACAGTATCTATCTTATAGAGGAACCAGAACAATTAAATGGAATGCTGCATGTACCACACTTAGACTGTGCCTGGCATTCAGAAAGTCCTCAGTGAGGGTAGCCATTGTTTTTATTACGCGTGTGTGACCTCATTCAGTACTTAGAAACAAATCTGAGAATTAGGAAATATTATTCGTATTTTACGAATGATGAGGTTGATTTGGCCAAGGACATAAAGCCAGCAACAGAGATACTGTTTAACCTTGGAGTTGACTCCCAAGTCATAACCCCCCTTAACACACCCACAGATTCCACATAAGGTGGGAGTCTTTGTATTAATTTGTCCATAACATCTTATAATTTAAGATGTTATAATTAGCCTTAGCAACTAATTCAGGGAGAAGAGAAATGATGGTCTGCTCTACAGATTAAGGGCAAGAGGATCTGGAGTCTGCCTCTATAGAACTAAATATTGGTTTTACCATTTAACCTTGACCAACTCACATCAATAGCTATTGATATTATTAACATCTGAGGTTCCACATCTATGAAACAAACATAACAAGAGTATCCACCTTAAGATCTGTTATAAGGATTAAATTTAATAATGCATGTAAAACAAAATTTGGAACACTAGCTGGAATGTAGTGAATACTCAGTGAATGTCAGGTATTGTGAATATTTCTCTAGATCAGATAGCAAGACAGCAGCAAAAAGCAGACTCAATCCGATGTCTCCTTACTCCTACATTAGAGTCCTTTAAAATTGCTGCGCCGGTAGTAGTAATAGCCACCTTTATTGTATACCCACAATGTGCCAGACTAGAGATTAGGTACGATTTATATATTTCTTCCACTCTTCTCAATAACCCTGTGAGACTGGTATGATCAGTTGTTTCATAGGTAAACTGAGACTCAAAGAGGTGATGGAACTCCCAAGAGTAAAACCATCAGGAAGCAGGAAGCAAGAAAGACCATGCCTTCCGAACCTCTGCTCTGTTCTCTGCATCCACTGTGCCCCCTGCATGGCTGAGGCAGGCATGGGACTGCTCTGAGTAGCTGAAGTTGGGGCTGCAGACTAGATGAATGACCCTCTACTTTCTACCTCTGCCCAGGGTTTCACCGAGTACCTCTTTGTTGCCTGACTCTTGGGATATTAATAGTCAGAGGATGCAACCTTCTGGGATAAAGTAGATGCTCAACTCAGGGCTTAAAAAGCCCAAAAGGGCATATGCTGGTTCCACTCCAGTAGGCGTGGATTGTAGCAGGTTCCAGTGACTGAGCTGGAACTTGTTGCCCTGCATGGGTGGGCAGGATATTTATACTGAGGAAAGCAGATGGAAAACATTGACTCTGACCTCCAGGTTTCTTTGAGATTTGACTGGATGATTTGGTCTTCTCACAAAACCATCTCAGATCTTCACTGAAGATGATAACAATGCAAAGTTTGACAGAGGGAGAGTCACGGTGTCCTGAGCAGCCCCGTGACATGAGTTTGGAATCTTGGAAAAGCCTGGGCCCAGAAGTGCTTTCTTGTTAGCCACGCAGCCTTAGGCAAATCAGTTAAACTCACTGAATCTCAGAGTTTTCATCTGTGAAATGGGAAGGCAGGTCCCAGCCACCATGAATGCCATTTTAAATGTTTGGGATTTAAAAATCTAAAAGATTCAAGATTTGTCTTAAAAATTAAAAAGATTGTTAAGGCGGGAGTGGGGAGAACCAAACGCTCTTTTTGTTCTTGCTGAATTATCTGTGGCCAGAACGGCAAGGACAGAGTCTGAGCCACGGAGAGGTCTGTCCTCCAGGCCAAGCCCCACTGTCTGGCTGGGGGTCCTGGACAAGTCCTAGTCTGTATTTGGACCTCAGTTTATCCATCTGTGAAATGAATGGGTATAATACATCAGCACGTCTCCATAATAAAAGTGTGCCTAAGAATAAAAGCCAATGCCCCTGTATGCCAAGCTCCCCTGATACAAATGCTCTGACACAGTAAGTATTAGTATAATCCTCATTTTTATAGATGACAAAACATGGCATAGATGGGTTAAATACTTTGCCCAACATCACCCAGAGTGCTAAGTGGCAGAGTGAAACTTTGCACCCAGGCACTCGGGCTCAGGTGTCTATGCTTATAACCATGTCATCCTACCTCTATGTAGAGGACAGGGTTCTCTGAGGCATGTCCCACCTCTGAGAGGCTGGGCTGCCATCAATGGATGCAAAGGGGACCAATGTTTCCTGGACAGGACTGTCTGCTGAGGGTAAGGTGAGGACAGGAAAGATCAAGATTTGGGAGCACTGAAGGGGGAAAGAATGGGTGGGACCACAAGGTGGTAGCCTTGGGCCACTCCAGCTTGCGGGCAGGGAGGGTCTAGAGACTGGCAACCTCCACACCACCTACTCCACCAGCCACATCCTGAATTACAGGGAATTGGAGCGACATCTGGGTCTTAGTGAGTTCTTCTTTCCAAGCTAAACTCAATGAGCAGAAAAAAGTGAGAAACACCTTCAGTCTTTGGGGAGAGGTCTGATTTAACTAACACTAACACTGGGCATGGAAGCAGAGAAAGCCCATGCAGGACTCACTGATCATTGAGATAATACTGTCTAGGTCACTGGGTTATGGAAAGGAGGTAGGTGAGTAAACGCCATGCCGAAGAGAAAATGCTTAATAAATATTAGTTCAAACCGAGTCTCACTCAGACTAAAAGAAGAGCCGTCATGCCCATCAGCTGGTGCCCCGGGCCCCTTGAGGAACTCAGCAAGTACCCTGAGAGGGTGCTTACAAACTTGCAACCCAAACTTAGCACGCAGGCATCCACTTGGCTTGGCGTGTGGCTGCATCACTCGCTAAATATAAAAATGGGAAAAGTCTATCACACTCATTCCATGAATAACACAAAGGCCTTGATTTGTTCTTCCACGTGATGAGCATGCGTTAGGTCCAAATTTAACGTCGCTGTCTGGCTGGGGTATGTGTGTGTTTTTCCAAAAAAGAGAAAATTTCCAAGCACTTACTCAGCCCTAATGAGAATGTCTAATGCACAGTGCAGGTTGAAGAGGGACCAGAACAGAGGCCAAAAGGCAAGATCTGCTCCATTGTAGGCTCTTGGTACTGTTGACTACTGAATGGAAGGAAAAAGTGAAGGGCTGGGTTATAGCCCTATTTTGCTGAGTGGCCTTAGGTCAATCACTCTACCTCTCTGAGCCCTACCTTCCTCACACATAGGTTGGGAATAACTTTTCCTACCCTCTTGCATCTGGCAGAGCTGTGCTAAAGCTAAAAAGGGGAAAATAACCTAAGAACGGCTTCGGGAGTGAAAGCGCTAGCGGGATGTCAGCTGTAGCTATTACCTGATCTCTTCTTGAGCCAGTTAGACCCCGTACATTCTGCACATTGCATTTTTTTCTGTCTACAGTGCAAAGCCATTAATTACAGCTTTTCTAACACATCATTAATGTGAATCTACATACACTTTACCATTCAGGCGATTTCTGTCCTAGCATGCTTTTCTGGGGAGGCAGCAGCCTCAGAGTGTTCCAGACCCTGGGGCCAACAGACAACAGATCTCTATGTGTCCATAACTTCATGTCTAACATGGAAGTGACATGCCTGACTTCGTGGTGGGAACGCAATGAAATCATGTCCACGAATGTGCCTGGTGCTTCACACATGGTGGATAGTCAAAAAATTCTTGCATTGACAGAGAGAGAATAGAGGACATAGTTCAGTTTTTGTAGCCAGATACACATGGGTTCAAATACCCAAGAGCAGCTCCATCTCTTCCTAGCCATGTGACCTCGCATAAGTTTCTCTACCCCTCTGACTCAGTATTCACAGCTATAAAGTGAGGGTAATGGAGGGGGCTTTGGTGTGTGACAGCCCCGGCTATGCCCAGTCCAGCTCCAGGGACCACCATGCACGATCTACACTGCAGGGGGTGTTGTGAGAGTTAAAGCACCTGGCACATCAAGGGCACTTGGGGAAGGGCAGCCCCATTCCAGTTTTGTTTGTTCAGTCATTCTTGGAACGGCCGGTTGTGGAGCGCTGAATCTCAGCTCTCGGCAAAGCAGGTCAAGCACGTGACAGATGTTAAACAGCTATTCCCAGAGATGTCGGCCAAAAGGCCAAGGAGTTGGAGACCCTTTCTTTTCTCCTCTGAAGCACAATTAGCTTGTCACAGCTGACAGATGATGGACAAGTATGCATCAGTCCAAGTGATACCGTGGGATCCATCCGACCTCCTGTTTATCATTCTAACCTCTCGCACTTGGCCAGCTCCTTCCCTCCACCTGCTGGCCATCCCCTGCCTCCTGCCACAGTCTCTCCACTCGCCCTTCCCTTTACCCACCCCCCCAAAGCCCCCACTGCATTCCCACTCACTCACCATCACAGAAATGTGGAGGATGTGCATCTGCTCCTTTACAATCTCTGAGGGCTCCTGGAGGGTGGGGGCGGTGGCCCGGGCCAGCTGCCCAGAGCTGCTCATGGAGACGTGGAAGTACAAGGTGCCGTTCTCCAGCCACTGCTGTCTCCAGTGCACCAGCGAGATGTCCGCTGCCGTGCCTGACATCTCTGCAAGACAAGACCCAAGGTGCTGGGTGAGCGGCAGGCCTGGCCTCGGCGCTCCGGAGAGGAGAGGGGCCTCATGTGTTCAGGAGCTCTGAAGGCACCTACCTGTGCCAGGATGCCTCTCCCCACATGGAATCTGAGTCAGAGATCATCACTTCCATTTACAGATGACTCAACTGTAGCCAAGGTTATCCCCAAGCAACAGAGTGGCAGAGGCAGGATTTGAACCCAGGTCTTCCTGGTGCCCTTTTGATACCAGCATGCATGATAAGGTAATTCATTCTACTCCAACAGTGGAGGCAAACTAAGCAAGAGGTGAACGTGCTTACGTTCTTGTGAGGCCACAGAACTATAAGAAGGTGAAGGAAGGACATCTCTGAAGAGTGGGAGTTCAGAGTGTGAACTCTTCAGAAGCTGAGGTGGAAATGCCCATGGCAGAAACGCAGAACCTCAGAGCCGGGAAGGCCCAAAAGAACATCTGGCCCTGCTGAGGTGCCTCAGGATCATCCTTTAAGGGAAAGGAGCTTGGTAAGTGGGTTGTTCTGAGCCATTTGTCCTGCTTCAGTCAGAGCCACTCCATTTTTTCCCTCATATTGTATATACTGTACTCTCAAGCAAGCAAGTACTGGCACAAAGGTTTACCATGGCTTAAAAATACTTGAAAATCCTCTTTCCTACTTCAATGTTCTCATATAACCAATGGGAAGTTAGGACTTTCTAGTCAATTGTAAGGTCACCTGACTTGAACTTCCTAACTCTTGCCTCTATGCTGTTTTTCCCTCTGAAAATGCTTTAAAAATAATAAGTATCACTTTAATAGTACTCCCAGTCAATGTAATTGTACCAATATAACTTCTTATTAAGAAGAGTGAGAGCATACAGTACCAAAAGCATCCTTGCAGTGGGATCATACAATCTTTTCCTAGTGCTGTCTGCTAAAGGGATGTGTCCCTGAAAATATTTTGAAGGACAAGGCCTATCAGTGTGTCCTGTGAATAAAGGGGAAGGGTGATGGGGTTGGTGAATTATCAGACCTTTCCTCAAGTGAGAGTTACTGCAGGAAACAGAGGCAATCAATCCATCAATAGACAAGTGGCCTTAATAGTGTCTGACGCTTGGACCTCTGGACGGAGCTATAGAGCTGACCTAGAGACAGTATTTCTACAGTCCCCAAAGACCTCATGTACATGCACACAGACATGAGCTTGGGGACGACTGATGAGGAAGATGAGTTAGAACTTCTTATCTAGTCAGCTCAACCCATGCCCACGGCAGCCCCCATCACACCTGGTGACGCTGAATGAAAGAGTCACCTTGAGATGAGATGATGATATTTGCTCACCAAATTCTACTGAATTATTCTTAATTGGTCCATTCCCAGTAGACTCTAACTCCTTCAATTTCACAATCAAAAGTCCTTAGGGAGGCTTCCCTGGTGGCGCAGTGGTTGAGAATCCGCCAGAAACGCAGAACCTCAGAGCCGGGAAGGCCCAAAAGAACATCTGGCCCTGCTGAGGTGCCTCAGGATCATCCTTTAAGGGAAAGGAGCTTGGTAAGTGGGTTGTTCTGAGCCATTTGTCCTGCTTCAGTCAGAGCCACTCCATTTTTTCCCTCATATTGTATATACTGTACTCTCAAGCAAGCAAGTACTGGCACAAAGGTTTACCATGGCTTAAAAATACTTGAAAATCCTCTTTCCTACTTCAATGTTCTCATATAACCAATGGGAAGTTAGGACTTTCTAGTCAATTGTAAGGTCACCTGACTTGAACTTCCTAACTCTTGCCTCTATGCTGTTTTTCCCTCTGAAAATGCTTTAAAAATAATAAGTATCACTTTAATAGTACTCCCAGTCAATGTAATTGTACCAATATAACTTCTTATTAAGAAGAGTGAGAGCATACAGTACCAAAAGCATCCTTGCAGTGGGATCATACAATCTTTTCCTAGTGCTGTCTGCTAAAGGGATGTGTCCCTGAAAATATTTTGAAGGACAAGGCCTATCAGTGTGTCCTGTGAATAAAGGGGAAGGGTGATGGGGTTGGTGAATTATCAGACCTTTCCTCAAGTGAGAGTTACTGCAGGAAACAGAGGCAATCAATCCATCAATAGACAAGTGGCCTTAATAGTGTCTGACGCTTGGACCTCTGGACGGAGCTATAGAGCTGACCTAGAGACAGTATTTCTACAGTCCCCAAAGACCTCATGTACATGCACACAGACATGAGCTTGGGGACGACTGATGAGGAAGATGAGTTAGAACTTCTTATCTAGTCAGCTCAACCCATGCCCACGGCAGCCCCCATCACACCTGGTGACGCTGAATGAAAGAGTCACCTTGAGATGAGATGATGATATTTGCTCACCAAATTCTACTGAATTATTCTTAATTGGTCCATTCCCAGTAGACTCTAACTCCTTCAATTTCACAATCAAAAGTCCTTAGGGAGGCTTCCCTGGTGGCGCAGTGGTTGAGAATCCGCCTGCCAATGCAGGGGACACGGGTTTGAGCCCTGGTCTGGGAGGATCCCACATGCCGCGGAGCAACTGGGCCCGTGAGCCCCAACTACTGAGCGTGCGCGTCTGGAGCCTGTGCCCCGCAACAAGAGAGGCCGCGATAGTGAGAAGCCCGTGCACCGCGATGAAGAGTGTCCCCCGCTTGCCGCAACTAGAGGAAGCCCTCGCACAGAAACGAGGACCCAACACAGCCAAAAATAATTAATTAATTAATTTTAAAAAAAAGGGGAAGAGCATCTGGCACTTAATAAGTGCTATAAAAAGTTAGCTATTAACATTTATTATCATTATTATTATTAATAGGGACAGGATCTAATTCACCCTTCAGACGCTCTTGAGACATTCTTGATTGCCTGCTTTCTCTCCCACTCTTCATCCAGCCCATCAGGAAATCCTTCAAAAGGCATCCGAAATGCAACCCTTCTCAGCTCCTCTACCGCAAGCCACCTGGGCCAAGACACCTTCCTCTCTTGCCTGGCTTCCTGCAAGGGCTCTTTAACTTGACTCTTTTCTTCCACCCTTGCCTCTTCTGTCTATGCTCAACCAGAAGCCAGAAGAATCCTGCCACAGCATAAGTCAGCTCACGTCACCACTCTGCTCTAAACCAACAGCCTCCCACCTCATCCCAAGGCAAAGACAAAGTGGCTGGAATATAGTAAGCTATTAGTCCAAGTGAAAACCTGCTTGGGCTTGCCTTGCTGCAATAAGGGTGGAGCAGGGCTGCAGATCATCTCAGGAGTACATCGGCTCCTAGAACTTAGGCCCCAAAGGGCCCCCAGAGCACACTGTGTGGCCCCGGGGAGGAGACTGGCTGGGAGCCTAGTCTATGAAGCACGTCTCTCCCCAGCACCTTCTCTCCCCAACCTCCCAGCCTCAGCATCGGAGGACGTGGCAGAAGCTTCCCTGGCAGCCAGCCAGCTGGGCCAAGGCAACGTGAAGACATTATGGTGAATGGCCTTGCTCAGTGCCTTGTTCCTTTTTCTCTCTGTGCATCAAAGCCTGAACCAGATGCCCAGGGAACCCAGCGCTGGGATTTGCCTCTGGAAATTGTAGTCTCTCATTAAGCAGCTCAAGAAGGAGGATCTGTGTGCTGTCAGCTGGGCAGGCACTTAACTGTGCTAAGAGTCCCTGAAATGGCACCGGCAGAGAGCCCCAAGGCAGGCCACATCTGGTTGACACAGCCTGGTACAGAAGCAGGCAGAGGAAGAGGAGGAATCCTTCCTGAAATCTGCACCCCTTACTTCTGGAGCTCTCCCCACCTGTGCCTGCAACCCCACCATTAAAGGAGCTTGCCATCCCCGTGTTCAGATTAGAAAACAGAGGGTCACGCAGGGTTAGTCACTGGTGAACTGGTACCCAGCTGGACCCAGTGGATTTCCAGTCTATATAATTTCTACTATGCCAGTTGCTCTTATAACATCTCCTTTTCCTTGACTAAATTAGCCCATGAACCAATTGAGCTCTTTGTTTGCTACGGCGATGAGTGCACAGTCAGCAGACAGTAAACGTTAAATGATAACAGCAGTGTGTGAAACACAGTAAATATTGAATCACAAGAACAGCTCTGGCCTTACTCTATTACAAAGAGGGAAAAAAAACAAAACAAAACAAAACAAAACTGTTGCTGGGAGGGGAGAAGGGGCATGAAACCTCAGAGGGAAAACTGCCTCAGCGGAAGCAGAAGGTCTTGGTCATTTGTTCTCTCATTCATTCATTTATTCATGTGTTTCTTTGTTTAGACACTCAACACACCTTACTGAGGACTTACTCAATAGCGGGTGGCTTAGTAGCTTGGAATCTGGAGTGAAATGAGACATAGCTTTGCCTTCGGGAAGCTCACAGTCCTTTAATAGCAGAAATTCTACCCCTGCCCCATGTCACTGTCCACACGTGCACACTTTCCATTTAATGTGACCCAGGACACCACCTCTCACATCATCTGCTCATCTCATGCCCCAGCTCTACAGGAATTACAACTACTCCTCACACAGGCCAGGCTTGTTTTGTCTCAGCACATACAGACTTTCTGTCCAGTGTCTCTGGAACTCTCCACCCAAAGCTTGCAAGCTGGCTTCTTCTCAGCCTTTGTCTCTCAGTCCAACTGACACCTACTCAGAGAGGCCATGCCACTCTTACGTAAAGTACTCCTCTCCAAAACTATAATTCGAAAAGATCCATGCACCCCTATGTTCATAGCAGCATTCTTTACAATAGCCGAGACATGGAAGAAATCTAAATGCCCACTGATAGATGAATGGATAAAGAAGATGTGGTACATATCCACAAAGGAATATTACTCAGCCATTAAAGGAAGGAAACAATGCCATTTGCAGCAACATGGATGGACATAGCGATTATCATACTAAGTGAAGTAAGCCAAAGACAAATATCACACAGCATTGCTTATATATGGAATCTAAAATTAAAGAGATACAAATTAACTTACTTACAAAACAGAAACAGATCCATAGATATAGAAAACAAACTGTGGTTACCAAAGGGGAAGAGGGGGAGGGATAAATTAGGAATTTAGGATTAACATATACACACTACTATATATAAAATAGATACACAACAAGGACTTACTGTATAGCACAGGGAAATATACTCAATGTTTTGTAATAACCTATAAGGGAAAAGAATCTGAAAAATACATATAAAACTGAATCACTGTGCTGTAAACGTGAAACTAACATGACACTGTAAATCAACTATATTTCAATAAAAAAAAAGATTAAAAATAATAAAGTACTTTTCTCCGTATACATGCACTCTCTATTGTACTGCCTTTACAAACACTTTCTATGGAACTTATCACTATTAGAATTTTACTTCATGTACTTTCTTGAACATGCATTTAATACCTGTCTCTCCAGGATGGCAGGGACCCCGTGTGTCTTATTCCTGCCACATTTCAAGTATTTCGGCACATGTAAGTGATCAATTAAAAAAAAAAAACTGATTTGCTGAATGATGAATACACACACACATATACACTCATACACACATGTTTATACAAATCCATAATAAGATGATGAAAGCAGTGTTGAGTTTCATTAAGGAAATAAAGAAAAAGTAAAGGTCCACTGGGAACTCGAGGGTGGGACAGGACTTTCCTAGCTTTGAGACCAAGAACCACTCCCAAAACGTGGTAACATGAGTGTTGCAGAGGATGGGCATCTTGTTAGCCCTCGGAGGAGAGAACGAGGCAGAGAGATGGGCTGGGTGGCTGGCTATCTCAGGGCAGTGAAGCCACATGCACAAGAAGGAGGGCAGTAGAATGTCAGGGTGGGAATATGGTTCAGACATAGAGTTAAGAGCTTTGGATGTCTGGCAACAGAGTATACTTTTTTCAGCATGCAGTAGGGAATCAGCGGGTAGATCTACTCCGAGAGCCGGTCCTGGGTCCATTAAAAACAGGTCAAAGAAATAGTAGCATAACCAAGGCTAGGTTCTTGAAATTCCCTGATGACTGATTTTCCAAATGCATTTTCCCTCTCCTCTTCCCCTAGCCCCCGCATATAAACATTTCATCGAAGTCTTCAAGTCATATTACAATCAAACTTAAAGCAAAAGGGGGACTAAACGCATTTGGTTGGCAACAAAGATGATTCCCATAAAGGCAGATTATGCTGACATGATGAATATAGAATGAAACAGCAGATATTAAAGTGGGAGGATTGGTGCACCATGCCTTCCGGCGGTAGATTGACTCCAATGCCTGCCTCCCTCCCACCCCGAAGAGCTTAGTTTTATATTGGAATCGTAAAGAAACCCAGGGATTGCCTCTTCACCTTTCACTGTTCTCCCCACATGGGCTGCAACTCGTGAAATATTCAATAGGCTCAAATCCCCTCCACCACCCACTAAAGCCAAGCAAGGGGATCAGCTTTCATCAGTGATTCTGGGAAGACCTCCACCCTGCCTCAGCAGCCACGGATGCCTTTCAGCCTCCTGGAAAAGAAATAAAAAATCCCAAAGGCGTGTTGTGGTTTTAATTGGCTTGTTCTCCCTAATCTATGGCACTCATTGTATTTTTATTTAATTCCTGAAGGTCATTATGAAAATAAGCAGCTCTTCTGTTCACCAGCCATCTTGGTAACGTCTCCCAAGTGGCTGACTAACCCGTCTTCAGATTCCACAGCACCAGCTGACCCTTCTGCAGATTATTCACGTTAAGGCCAGAGAGCGCTTCTGATGAGTTTGCAAATGGTCTTTGCCTCGCCGTGAGGGGGAAAGCAGAAGTTCTGTGAGATGAACTCACTGCCTAGGTAGAAGGAGAGCTGGGAAAGGTAGTGACATTGACTTCACGCACCCCTGACATTAGCTGTTCCAGCCTCTACGCAGTAAGTCATGAGGGCTTGGGAAATAGATCTCAAATACACACCCTTCCTTCTCATCTCTACAATATCAATCTCTACATTGTTATCTCTAAGTGGTTGCCTTACTGCAAACCTTTATCATCTCTCTTGTGGACCACTTCAAATGGTTCTGTGCCAGTCAGTGTCTCATCAGAAAAGAGAAGACACACTCAGTAAGGTGACTGAGAAGTGTTTAATAATGGGACCATTTACAAAGGCTTTGGAAGTGTCTTAGGGTTCTCAGAGACACAGAAGCGATAGAACATATATAGATATATAGAAAGAGACTTATGAGGGGCTCGCCCACATGACTATGGAGGCTAAGAAGTCCCACAGTCTGCCATCTTCAAGCTGCAGGCCCAGGAGAGCCAGTGGTGTGGTTCCAGTCCAAACCCAAAGGACTGAGAACCAGGGGAGCCAATGGTGTAAGTCCCAGTCTGAGCCAAAGGCCTGATAACCAAGAGGACTAATGTCAGGGGGCAGGAACAGATGGACGACCTGGCTCAGGCAGAGAGCAAATCTCCCCTTCCTCCACCTTTCGGTTCTATTCAGGCCCTAGAGGGATTGGATGATGCCCACCTGCACTGACAAAGGCCTTTATCCTTCACTTAGTGTACCCATTCAAATGCTAATCTCTTCCAGAAACACCCTCACAGACAAGCTCAGAAGTAATGTTTTGCCAGCTCTCTGGAAATCCCTTAGCCCAGTCAAGTTGACATATGAAATTAATCATCACAGGCAGGGTTAAGGCCAACCAATGATGAAGCACGTCAAAGCTGGCAACAGCAAGGAGCTGTCACCATCCTAGGCCTGAAGGGGCAAAGGAAGGGAGGGTTCTATCACCCTGAAAGGGCTGTAGCTGTAGGAAAGGGCCGCTAGTCAGTTGCTGTGGCTTTCAGGTAGTATTGAATTCAGGGGTGAGGCGGCTGGAGGAAGGACTTCAGTCCTTGTCTTCTTTGAAGAAAGAATTTAGCAAAGAGATCAAGACTGTGAAACAGATAAAGCATTTATTAGAAGCAGTGGGCATGTGGAAGAGCACACAGGTTAACTCAGAGAGTTGCCCCCAATAGGGGCAACTAAGGTCGCTTACAGGGGAGGCAGTCTTCCAGGTGATCTCTGGCCAATCATCTTGCTTGTGCATATATGTGGCCTGACTCAGGGTCCTTCCTGGTGGGTGTGCACATCTCCCAGCCAAGCTGGATTCCAACACGAAGGTTTCTGGGAGGTTGGCAGGACATATTAAGGGCTGGTGTTGCCTCGCTCCCTGGGCTCCCGCCCTTGACTGAGGACCCTCTCTGCACATGTGTCGGGCTGGGAAATCCGCTTGACCACAAGAATGAGGGAATTGTGGTCTCTTTGCACCCACCCAATCAGGGCCCAATGCACCTGCTAGTATCTTATCTCAAAGTGCCAGCAGGAGAGTGGTTGCAGCTGCTCAGCCTGGGGCCCACCTATCTCCTACCTCAGTATAATCTAGCAGAATAACCTAACTCTGACAAGGCATGACCAAGCATGGAGGTGATGGGGTAATAAATGCTTCAACCTCACCCTCTCTGTACCTGCAAGTCTCTTGCAGGTGCCTAACATGGACAAACCCCAACCAAACACCCAAGGGTGCTCCAGTGAAGCCTTCCAAGGCACACAGCAGGGGGGAAAAGCATGGAGAGTGGATCTCAAGGGGCAAATGGAGACTACCGAGTAGCCCCAACTGTTATCCTTGCCCCCAGGCTTCCTTCCTTCCAGCCAACCTTTAAAGGGCTACCACGATTACATGTCTAACTTTTAAATATGCTCATGTCACTCCTTTGCTGAAAACCTTTCAATGGCTCTTGATTCCCCTTAGGATAAAACCTAATTTCACCAACCTGGCACCTGCATTTCTCCCCTGCCTTACCTTATTTCACTCCTTTCTTTGCACTTATATGTTAAATCTGATCAAATACTTATGTAATCTTCCATACACGCTATCCTGTTTCTTACTTCAACATCTTTAAAGACATTTTCTCAGAGCTTGGTATAACCTTTCCTACCAAACCCCACCCCTCACTCTGGAAGACTTCCTTGACCCCCGTATGACCCCCTCTTTATGCTTCCATTAAGAGAAAATACTGCCTGCTGCATAACATTATAGACTGGAGACCAACTGCTCGATTTTGAACCCCAGTTCCCCTGTGTTCAAGTTGTATGTCTTTGGACAAGCTTTTTGGCTTCTTCATGCTTCAGTTTCCCCATCTATCAAATAAGAATAATATTAACAGCACCTGCTTAGTAGGGTTGTCGTGAGAATTAAATGAGATAATACAAACAAATTAGCTTTTAACATTAATCTTGATCCTCAGCGAGCATTCCACAGTTCCATTTGTTACATATTACTTCATATACACAGGTGATAGCATCTTATTGTAACATGGTATTTATCTATGTTAAAATGGTCTGTTTATACAGCTGACCTCTCTCACTGGGCTCTAGTGCAGGGATACATCAGAGCCATTCCTGTGCCCTCATGCCTGACACGGTAGCCGAATACAGAGAAGGTTCCATACATCTTTAGTGAGTTGAACTGAGCTGTCCTCATATCTGAATTCAGACGGGCATCCCCAGAAGACAAGAGAAAGGAGATGGCAACTCAGGACGCTAATGACGGCTTGATGCCCATATAACCACTCTACAGAAATTTATTCAACAACTGGCTCAAGTTTAAGCACCCTGAAGAATGCAAATGAAGAGAAAGACAGAACTTTAACTTTCAAGGAGGTTTGCATTCTCATGGAGCAGCAGAGGAAGTTTATATAGAAAATACACGGTCCTATGATTCTGTTTAGAGATAATTATATGCATATACAGCTGGGAAGAAAAACACTGGAACATCAAGAATGGGGGGATCAGAGGTGATTTTAATCATGTTATGATTCATTTTTCTCTACATTTTCTACACTGAATCTATATTACCTCTGTAGCAGATGCAAATATGTGCTCACCTTAAAATTCACTTAGTCAACCAACCTTTTCTGAGATCTGGCATAAAGAAACTCTATCCTCAGGAGCTCAGTCCAAGGAATGGAAAAAACTCAGGCTATAAGTAGCTATAAATCAAAACAGGAAGCTTAGAGCAGAGGAGAGAACATCTGGCTGAATCTAGAAAGTATTCAGAGAGGAGTCTTAAAGGATGGACAAAATTTCAACAGGTACCCACGTAGTAAATGATATTTCAGATGGAGGAATGGCACAAGGACAAGAAGGCAGGAAGGTTGCACGTGAGCAGAGGAGTGAAGTGGGAGGAAGCCAGTAGAAAATATGGAAGCTCATCATTGCAGAGGAAACACAGAGAGACTGATACAGCATTTTGTAGAGAGGAAAGTAAAAAGGGGGTTACCATGCTATACCTATGGACAATCTGCTAGCAGAATAAAAAGTGTTAGGTCCAACTTGGGACTCCCTCATGCAATCAGACCAAGTCCTAGTTCAGAGGCTAATGAATCTCTTCAAATGCTATAAATGAAAAGGAAAGGATGGATGGATGGATGGATGGATGGACGGACTGACGGGCGGAGAGATGAATGGATAGACCAAGATGGATAGATGAATGGACAGATGGATAGATGAATGGACAGATGGATGTATGGCTGGATATATGGATGGGTGGATGGATGGGTGGATGGGTGGGTGGACAGATTGATGGATGGACAGGTGGATGGATGGATGGATGGATGGATGGATGGGTGGATGGGTGAGTGGACAGATAGATGGATGGATGGATGGATGGATGGATATATTCCTGTTTCTGACTTCATCAATAATTACACAGCCTGGGTTACTGAAAGAAACACTGAATTTGGAGTTGGAAGCCTAATTGTGTGATACCTCTGCACCAACTGAACAGTTTACCTGAGGACAAATCACAAAGCTTCTATGATTTTCTTTCTTTCTTACTTTCTTTCTTTCTTTCTTTCTTTGTAAAGTGTGTGTGGCCGGGGGTGGGGGGGTGTCACGATCTGTCCTACTTACATCACATCTAATGTAGAACTAAGAGAAAATAAGGTCATACCTCGCAATGTGCTTAGAAATCTGCAAAGTCCCATGGCTAGTCCTGAAAGCAAATACAATCATGATTCCCATCATTCAACAATGTACCTTACCATAAATATTTATTGACTGTCTAAAATGTTCCAGGCACAATGTGAGGTTTTGTGGATAGATTGGAGAAAAAGATGCATTTCATGGCTGCCTTCACAGACCTTCCATTCCAGTCTGGATTTTCCTCTGTTCCCACTAATCAACAGCAGCACCATTTCCTCTTGCTTCCATTCATTCATTCATTCATCCACTTATTCATTCATTCATTCATGGCAGAGAATTGTGTCTGTCTAGGTAATTGCTATCCTCAGTGCTTAGCATACAGCAGGTGTTCAATAAACACTTGTTGAATAAACATATCACTCGATACACATTTTATAAGTTTCCTATCCTCAAGTAAATTATAATCTAGGAGAGCAGAAAAGGGAAATCAACAGAGACCACCATCTGCTGCCATAAGAGAGTATGCACAGGATGTTACGAGAACATGCAAGAGAGTTGAGTTAATGCTCCTTGTTTATCAAAGGTTTGGATGAGGCCAGCAGGCAGAGTTTATAAGCTGGACATTTTATAGGTTGAGATCCTGATGTATGGTGAGGTTAAATGCCTGCATGATGGCATCACGGTGGTGCTAGGTTTAGGAAGCCCCCTGGGGAGGGCATGGACAGAAGGTGGAGAGATGGCAGGGGCAGTAACACAGCCAGGCCCGGCAGCAGCAACTGGAAGAGAAAGTCCCAGGAGAACCTCAGACCTCCTCCTTCCCAGCCCCCATCTGTCAGCGTTCATCTCTGCCTTTGCCTCCAATCTGCCCATTCCCACCTCCTTTAGGAAAAGCATCTTTTACACAAAACTGTTTTCCCCAGCCACATGGTGGAGATAAATAATATACTTATACCTGGTTAAATAAGGGAGGGGAGGAGAGAATGAAGAGATATTGGCGAGAGAGCAGACAGCAGAAGCAAGAAGAACTACAATCCTGCAGCCTGTGGAACAAAAATGACATTCACAGAAAGATACACAAGATGAAAAGGCAGAGGGCTATGTACCAGATGAAGGAAAAAGATAAAACCCCAGAAAAGCGACTAAAGGAAACGGAGATAGGCAACCTTCCAGAAAGAGAATTGAGAAAAATGATAGTGAAGATGATCCAGGACTTTGGGAAAACAATAGAGGCAAAGATCGAGTAGATGCAAGAAATGTTTAACAAAGAACTAGAAGAATTAAAGAACAAACAGAGATGAACAATACAATAAATGAAATGAAAACTACACTAGAAGGAATCAATAGCAGAATAACTGAGGCAGAAGAACGGATAAGTGACCTGAAAGACAGAATGGTGGAATTCACTGCTGCAGAACAGAAGAAAAAAGAATGAAAAGAAATGAAGACAGCCTAAGAGACCTCTGGGACAACATGAAACGCAACGACATTTGTGTTATAGGGGTCCCAGAAGGAGAAGAGACAGATAAATGACCTGAGAAAATATTCAAACAGATTATAGTCGAAAAATTCCCTAAGATGGGAAAGAAACAGCCACCCAAGTCCAGGAATCACAGAGAGTACCATACAGGATAAACCCAAGGAGAAACACGACGAGACACATAGCAATCGATATGGCAAAAATTAAAGACAAAGAAAATTACTGAAAGCAGCAAGGGAAAAACAACAAATAACATACAAGGGAACTCCCATAAGGTTAACAGCTGATTTCTCAGCAGAAACTCTACAAGCCAGAAGGGAGTGGCATGATATACTTAAAGTGATGAAAGGGAAGAACCTACAACCAAGATTACTCTACCCGGCAAGGATCTCATTCAGATTCGATGGAGAAATCAAAAGCTTTACAGACAAACAAAAGCTAAGAGAATTCAGCACCACCAAACCGGCTCTACAAAAAATGCTAAAGGAACTTCCTAAGTGGGAAACACAAGAGATGAAAAGGACCTACAAAAACAAACCCAAGACATTTAAGAAAATGGTCATAGGAATATACATATTGATAATTACCTAAAACGTGAATGGATTAAATGTTCCAACCAAAAGACACAGGCTTGCTGAATGGATACAGAAACAAGACCCATCTATATGCTGTCTACAAGAGACCCACTTGATACCTAGGCACACAAACAGACTGAAAGTGAGGGGATGGAAAAAGATATTCCGTGCAAATGGAAATCAGAAGAAAGCTGGAGTAGCAAAACTCATATCAGATACAACAGACTTTAAAATAAAGAATGTTACAAGAGACAAGGAAGGACACTACATAATGGTCAAGGGATCAATCCAAGAAGAAGATATAATAATTATAAATATATACGCACCCAACATAGGAGCACCTCAATACATAAGGCAAAAGAGGAAATTGACAGTAACACAATAATAGTGGGGGACTTTAACACCTCACTTACACCAATGGACAGATCATCCAAACAGAAAATTGATAAGGAAACACAAGCTTTAAATGACACAACAGACCAGAGAGATTTAATTGATATTTATAGGACATTCCATCCAAAAACAGCAGATTATACTTTCTTCTCAAGTACGCACAGAACATTCTCCAGGATAGATCATATCGTGGGTCACAAAATAAACCTCAGTAAATTTAAGAAAACTGAAATCATATCAAGCATCTTTTCTGACCACAACGCTATGAGATTAGAAATGAATTACAGGGGAAAAAAATGTAAAAAACACAAACACATGGAGGCTAAACAATACGTTACTAAATAACCAAGAGATCACTGAAGAAATCAAAGAGGAAATCAAAAAATACCTAGAGACAAATGACAATGAAAACACGATGATCCAAAACCTATGGGATGCAGCAAAAGCAGTTCTATGATGGAAGTTCACTATACAAGCCTACCTCAAGAAACAAGAAAAATCTCAAATAAACAATCAAACGTCACAGCTAAAGGAACTAGAGAAAGAAGAACAAACAAAACCCAAAGTTAGCAGAAGGAAAGGAATCATCAATGTCAGAGCAGAAATAAATGAAATAGAAACAAAGAAAACAATAGCAAAGATCAATAAAACTAAAAGCTGGTTCTTTGAGAAGATAAACAAAATTGATAAAGCTTAGCCAGAATGATGAAGAAAACGAGGGAGAGAACTCAAGTCAATAAAATTAGAAAGAAAACAGGAGAAGTTACAACAGACACCGCAGAAATACAAAGCATCCTAAGAAACTACTACAAGCAACTCTATGCCAATAAAATGGACAACCTGAAAGAAATGGACAAATTCTTAGAAAGGAATAACCTTCCAAGACTGAACCAGGAAGAAACAGAAAATATGAACAGATCAATTACAAGTAATGAAATTGAAACTGTGATTAAAAATCTTCCAACAATCAAAAGTCCAGGGCCAGATGGCTTCACAGGTGAATTCTATCAAACATTTAGAGAAGAGCTAACACCCATCCTTCTCAAACTCTTCCAGAAAATTGCAGAGGAAGGAAAATGTCCAAACTCATTCTATGAGGCCACCATCACCCTGATACCAAAACCAGACAAAGATACTACGAAAAAACAAAAATTACACACCAATATCACTGACGAATATACATACAAAAATCCTCAACAAAATATTAGCAAACAGAATCCAACAACACATTAAAAGGATCATACACCATGATCAAGTGGGATTTATCCCAGGGATGCAAGGATTCTTCAATATATGCAAATCAATGTGAAACACCATATTAACAAATTGAAGAATAAAAAACATATGATCACCTCAATAGATGCAGAAAAAGCTTTTGACAAAATTCAACACCCATTTATGATAAAAACTCTCCAGAAAGTGGGCACATAGGGAACCTACTTCAATATAATAAAGGCCATATATGGCAAACCCACTGCAAACATCATTCTCAATGGTGAAAAACTGAAAGCATTTCCTGTAAGATCAGGAACAAGACAAGGATGTCCACTCTCACCACTATTATTCAGCATAGTTTTGGAAGTCCTAGCCACGGCAATCAGAGAAGAAAAAGAAATAAAAGGAATACAGATTGGAAAAGAAGAAGTAAAACTGTCACTGTTTGCAGATGACATGATAGTATGCACAGAGAATTCTAAAAATGCCACCAGAAAACTACTAGAGCTAATCAAGGAATTTGGTAAAGTTGCAGGATACAAAATTAATGCACAGAAATCTCTTGCATTCCTATACACTAATGATGAAAAATCTGAAAGAGAAATTAAGGAAACTCCCATTTACCACTGGAACAAGAAGAAGAATATACCTAGTAATAAACCTACCTAGGGAGACAAAAGGCAGAAAACTATAAGACACTGATGAAAGAAATTAAAGATGATACCAACCGACGGACAGATCTACCATGTTCTCAGATTGGAAGAATCAATATTGTGAAAATGACTATACTACTCAAAGCAATCTCCAGATTCAATGAAATCCCTATCAAATTACCAATGGCATTTTTTACAGAACTAGAACAAAAAAATCTTAAAATTTGTATGGAGACAAAAAAGACCCCAAAGAGCCAAAGCAGTCTTGAGGGGAAAAAACGGAGCTGGAGGAATCAGACTCCCTGACTTCAGACTACACTACAAAACTACAGTAATCAAGACAATATGGGACTGGAACAAAAACAGAAATACAGATCAATGGAGCAGGACAGAAAGCTGAGAGATAAACCCACACGCCCATGGTCAACTAATCTATGACAAAGGAGGCAAGGATATACAATGGAGAAAAGACAGTCTCTTCAATAAGTGGTGCTGGGAAAACTGGACAACTACATGTAAAAGAATGAAATTAGAACACTCCTTAACACCATACACAAAAATAAACTCAAAATGGATTAGAGACCTAAATGTAAGACAGGGCACTATAAAACTCTTAGAGGAAAACATAGGAAGAACACTGTTTGACATAAATCACAGCAAGGTCTTTTTTGATCCATCTCCTAGAGTAATGGAACTGAAAACAAAAATAAACAAATGGGACCTAATGAAACTTAAAAGCTGTTGCACAGCAAAGGAAACCATAAACAAGATGAAAAGACCACCCTCAGAATGGGAGAAAATATTTGCAAATGAATCAACGGATAAAGGATTAATCTCCAAAATATATAAACAGCTCATGCAGCTCAATATTTAAAAAACAAACAATCCAACCCAAAAATGGTCAGAAGACCTAAATAGACATTTCTCCAAAGAAGACATACAGATGGCCAAGAAGCACATGAAAAGCTGCTCAACATCACCAATTATTAGAGAATTGCAAATCAAAGCTACAGTAAGGTGTCACCTCACACCGGTTAGAATGGACATCATCAGAAAATCTACAAACAACAAATGCTGGAGAGGGTGTGGAGAAAAGGGAACCCTCTTGCACTGTTGGTGGGAATGTAAATTGATACAGCCACTCTGGAGAACAGTATGGAGGTTCCTTAAAAAACTAAAAAAAGAATTACCATATGACCCAGCAATCCCACTACTGGGCATATATCCAGAGAAAACCATAATTCAAAAAGACATGTGCACCCCAATGTTCATTGCAGCACTATTTTCAATAGCCAGGTCATGGAAGCAACCTAAATGCCCATCGACAGATGAATAGATAAACAAGATGTGGTACATATATACAATGGAATATTACTCAGCCATAAAAAGGAACGAAACTGGGTCATTTGTAGAGACGTGGATGCATCTAGAGACTGTCATACAGAGTGAAGTAAGTCAGAAAAACAAATATTGTATATTAACGCATATACGTGGAACCTAGAAAATGGTACAGATGAACTTGTTTGCAGAGCAGAAATTGAGACACAGAAGTAGAGAAAGAACGTATGGACACCAAGGGTGGAAAGCGGCAGGGGGGTGGGGGTGGTAGTGTGATGAATTGGGCGATTGGGATTGACACGTATACAGTGATGTGTATAAAACTGATGACTAAGAAGGACCTGCTGTATAAAAAAATAAATAAATTTTTAAAAAAGAGATATTGGCAAGAGAGAAGAACATATCATTTCAGATTAGATTTGAAAACAGATGGAGGGTTGATGGAATTGATTCTCATTACCCCTAGCTATTCTCTCCTGAACCATTTTCCTCCCTCCTTGTTGCATTTTTTTGCCTGTTTTTCTTTGTCATTTAGCTTTCGCTATGCACCCTTGGTTTCTTTGCGGGTTTGCTGTTTCTCTTCTTTTCTTTTTTAAAAAAAATTACATCCAAAGAGTCAATGAGTTTTTCTCCCCGCCCCTCTCCGCCATTCCACAAACTGATGTAGAAGGAAGACAGGGTCTTTCACCAGTGCCTACATGTGTGCCAGGGACTAAGCTCGGGGCTTCCATTCACTGCCCTGGTAGCCCTCATGAGAAACCCACATGGATACAGTAGGTAGAAGAATGCCCATTTTTCACCTGAGATATCTCAGGCCCCAAAGGGTGACTGGACTTTCCCAAGATCTTCCATCTAAGTAAGTGGCAGAGCATGAATTCAAGCTCTGGTTTCCTGATTCCAAATCCAGTGTTTTCTGGATTATGGCTGAGAAAAGGAGTAAATAGACTGAGGGCTCAAGTCCACACTGCAGGTGTGATAAAAGTACCCAGGCAGGCATCCACCTGGGTGAGTCAGATGCTCTGTCTATACATCCCTTCTTATAAAGTCATTTGCCAGGGTTAAGTGGTGTGCCCTTTTTTTTTAAGATGCAAATCTCCCCTGGGAGGGAGAAATAGGAAGCATTCTGTCTTACAGTGAGTGAAGTTTTAGGACCACTTTGCTCCTTCCTATATTTCACTGGGTGACCTTTCACAAATTAAGTTCACCTCTCTAAGCTTCACTTGCCTCACATGGGAAACGGGAATCATGAAAGCAATGCCTTGTGATCTTGTGAGGATTAAGGGAGATAAAGTGTTTGGAGGAGCCAGCACAGCATTTAGCGTATGCACATTCCCTGTCAGTTGTCTGCCTTCTCTTTACTCTTTTTCAAACTCGCCACTGGCAAGACAAGAACAATCAGGTTGTTTTGAGAGCAGTGGAGGATGACACGTTATCAAATATAGAGAAGAAGCAGGCAGAGGTCACAGAGATAAAACTTCCCGTTTCACTTGGAAAGTCTTCAAGGCCCTTCTGTCTGGTTCCCAGTGCCCTCCACCCTTTTTAAGTCACTCCTATTGGCTCTGACCTGGAATCATGGAAAATCACAACAGGAAAAGAGTGTAAAGGTATGGTGATCAATGATCTAGTCTACCACTGTACTGACTGGGGACGTGAGGACCAGAGAGAGATAGCAATTTGCCCAAAGATACACAGCTTCATAATCCAGTGCCATTTACGGATTACAGGGGTGCCAGAAACAAGGATTTACCACAGGGGTGGGGTGAGGGGGAGGAGACACGGATGTACAGACCAGGACAGAGGTGAGATGTGGAACCTCTCTGATGCCTAAAAGGGATTTTGCAGCAACGGGGGCGTGTGTAGAATTCCCTCATAACTCCAGGTCTCCCTCAGGCCCTCCTGAAGATGCTAGCAGGAAGGCTCCTTATGTCTGTGGCTGATTCTGACTGGTCAACCTCCAGCACCTTCACCTCAGCCCACAGGGTTCCACGTGGGAGTGTCAACATGCTTGGATTGCGACCTGACAGGTCACAAAATGTGATGAGTCAGGAGAGCATGGCACCGTGCAGTGCTGTGGGTGCTGAGAGAGGAAAAATGACACCTTAAAACCCAGCAACAAGCAGATGAAGAGAGTGAACACATCTGCCACTGACTACCAACTATTTGCAGCAAGGGGTGAGGGGCTGGACCAGGAGGAATGCCTTCACATGATGGATTCATTCTAGGGTTATGCTCTGGACTAAGCCCATTGCCTCTGTGCTCCAAGCCACAGCCCACAGGCCCCAAGCACAGCCCCACCTCCCAATCTTGGTTCATGCTGCCTCCTTCCTGGGATGCTCTAATCTCTTCTTTTGCACACAGACATTACCTACCCTGCAAAACCCAGCAGAACCGCAGCTCTGAAGAGCCCTCCCCAAAATGCCCTCTCCCTCCTCTAAGCTCTGAACTCCTCTGCCAGGTTTCTACTCCCTCTCATGATTCACCAACCTCACCTGTCCATGATTCTCATTTCCTTTGCTAGATCATGAGATCCTTTTGAGCCAGGAATCCCTATTATCTCCTCTGACCCCCTCATGGTAGCTCAGCATTTTTTTGCAATAACAGCTGCTTGATAAATACAGGCTGATACAGGATTAAATAAAATAGAGGTCCAAGAGGGTGAGACTCCCTGGTCCAGTTCACAGACGGTAATGTTAAGGCACAGTGGGTGCCAAAGGTACTTAGAGAGATGGAGACCCAGAAGTAGAAGGAACCAGGTAAAGTCCCTTATCCTAAGAGCATATGGGTCCACCTGTCTCCCACTCTCGCCCCCATCACACTCTATATCCTCTGCAGCATCTATCAAAACAGGACCAACCTGGATCCTATGGCATTTGAAGGTCAAATCATGACAGTGACCCTCGTGTGCCTTGTGTGTGTCTCCAGTTGTGTCACTGCCTCCCTGTCTCCTGCCTTTGGAGGCGTACCTCCATGCTCTTGTTCACGCTCTTCTCTCTCCCTAGGCTGTTCTTCTCACTGTTTTTTGCTTTGCCTCATCTTCAGAATTCAGCTGTAAGTAAAAACTAGACCATCAACAATTCTCCCCCTTACCTCCACACCAGTGTAATGTAACAGTGCAGTTCACTCCTCCCATCAAGAGACGAGTCTGTTTCTTTTCCCTTTGGCTCAGAGTCGGCTACATGACTTTCTTTGGCCAAAGGGGCAACGCCAAAAATGACACAAGCTTGAAAAGTGTTTGTGAACCAGGGTCTTGCTTTCTCTTGCTGCTCTTGAAAACTCTGAAACGTCCATGGCAAGAAGCCCAGGCTAGCCTGCTGAATCCTGAGAAACATGGCCCATTTGCCCATAGCACCCCAGACGAAGCCTGCTGCTAACCACCAGACATGCAAGAGAATCCATCCCGGATCATCCAGCTCCCAGCAGAACTGCCAGCTGACCACAAGCACATGAGGGAGCCTGGAGGATATCTTCCAATACCAGCAGAAGAAGTGGCCCCCTAAGCTCAGCCTAAACTCCCAGCCCACAAAATTATGAGCTTAAAAACTGCTCTAAGCACTAAGTTTCAGGGGTGTTTGTTGCACAGCAATAGCTAATTGGAAGAACAACTCAGATGTCTCCCCCTTCATGAAGCCTCTCTCCCTCCAGAGCTGCGTTGGGGCCCCTGCTCTCTGCTTCCTTTCACTGCTGTGTTTATCACATTGTATTATAATTATCAATTTAGTTATTTCACAGTTCACCTACCCTCTGCTCCCCAAGTCTCCCAGCTTCTTTAAGAAGGCTTAGACTCCCTTAATGCCTTCTCTCTCCCTAAAATCTAGCTCAGAGTAGGTGCTCAGTGGGCATGTGTAGAACAGGACAAATGGATTCTGAAAACTTCCCAGAGTTCGGGATCCTACCATATCCCCCCAGCCTCTCTTCCTCCTAATCAAAATCTCCGTGGCCCTGATTTGAAAGAGTGAGTAGGTATTGACTGGCTCTGACTGCATAGCTTCGGGAGCATAATCTGCCTCTATATTCCTTAAATAAGCCCCGTGCCTGTTCGGTGTGTTCATAGCAGCCTTGATTGTAATTCAGCCTTTACTCCATTACTCTTATTTATAACGCGGCAGAGCACAGAGCCCCGGGCCCTCGGCAGAATGATCACAGGATCCTTTTGACTTGCAATTCCACACCATTCAGTCCAATTTAAACCTGCTACAGATGGTGCCCTGTGGCAGGAAAGGGAGGATAAGAGGATGCCAGGCTGGGGCTGGGGAAGGTGAAAGGACCCTCTTGATTTTCTGACTACGTCAGAGCAGGAGAAAAAGGCTCAGGATGTCCAATATCCTTCTGGACCAGGACAGTGAGGCCTTAATGATGGCAAATCATGGATTTCTCCAACAGGCTCAGGCCCAAGGACTCCTGTGACCCGTTGCTGGATACCTTTTTATTTAAGTTCCAGGCTCCCCGGTAAGTGGACAGAATGTGGTTTCCCATATTGCCAGGCTAGCAGTCAGGAAAGACGAATTCCACTCTCATCTTGCCTCTGTGACCCTAGGTGAGACCTCAGCCCCCTCACCTGTCACATGGGAGGACTGATCCCTCCCCCCGACACCTTCACTAGAAGACTGGAATAAGTAAAGGGAGAAATTCATGAGAAGATACTTTGCATAAAATGTTGTCTGTGCCAAATTCATAGTTATGATTAATACTATTCAACCTGATGGAAGATGTCTGGAAAACTGAAACCAAGAGGCTCAATGAGAAAGGCCACAATTCCTTCCCCCATGTTAATACCCCAGCTCCCTGGCTCTGACTCTTCCCTATTTATCAGCTTCCCTAATACAGCACAGGGGCAGGGCTTGGTCTCTGAAACCAGCCACCCGGGTTCTCACCCCTGCCACTCTCTTTAGTTGTTGAGTGACCTTGCAGAAGTCATCTAACTTCCCAAGGTCTCATTTTCCTCATAAACTGGGGGGAATAATGTCATAATAATCACTGGAGTGTGAGTTCCAGGAAGGCACAGACTGTACTGTCTTCTTCATCCCTGCGTCCCAGCGCCTAGAATAGCACCTGCTATAACGTAGCCACTTACCCTGAAAGAATGGAATGATTGACACTTATTAAGTTCTTATGATGTGCTAAAGCTCTGTTCCTAGCTGTTTGCATGTTTCATCTCATTTCATCCTCCCAACATCGCTATGGCTTACAAATCATAATAAATCCACATGTGTGCAGCGTTGAGATAATGTGTCAGCACAAGACCTGGCACCAGCACTTGCTCAGTGAGGTCTGTAACAGAGTGTGCTGCTCCTCCCACCACCTCTTCTGTGCTACACAGATTTATTGTTTTTATGCCAGTTAATGTGGAGTTTGGGGATTGTGTGCTCTGAGGCTCCGGGGCTTGTCTTTGATTGTAAATTTCTGGAGAATAAGAATCACATCTGTCCAATTACCCCTTCAGGGCACTCTGGTTACCACCTGGAATATCCTCGGGGCATGGGATTAGGAACCGTGATCTCTGAAGTGTCACACCTCCCCCACCCTCACACCACCTGCTGGCTCCACATCCGGAACCACAGAAACTACACTTAGACTGAGCCAACAGCAGCCCACTCAGCCTTTGCCATGCCAGGCCCTGTGCTGGAGTTTTTAAGCATCATTTTCCTGAATCTCCACTTCTCAATTAGAGTCAAGAAAACTGAAACTCAGAGAGGAGAGGGGGTGGTCCCAGATTACCTAGTAAATCAGGGATTGGGTCGGCAAGAATCCAGCCTCTTGACCTCAAGGACAGACTCTTATATTCCATCTGCCAGATTCTAAGTGGCCTCCTGGCTCCACCAATGACCTGCTTCCCTTTCCGAACCTCACTTTTCTCACCTGTAAAATGGGAACAGCCATGCCATCTTCAGAGGCTGTTCAGAGGATTTACTAGAGAATGTCATTAGTGGGAAAGGTGCTTGGACCCTATTCTGTATCTTACTGCTACCAGAGAACACAGAGGACCATGTCTCCCACTTCACGGTCTCATGGGGACTCTCATCCACAGGCATCAGTTCTATCGCATGACAGTTACAAACGGAAACGGGGAGCAGAGGGCCGCCCCCACATGGTGTCCCATGCACTCATCCCATACACCTTCCTGACAGGCTTTTTATCTTTTCTGAATTTTGCTCTTTAATGACCACTCGGTGGTTTACCTCCTACCACCATCATCACCACCCAGGTTCTTGTCCACAGAGTGATGTGGAATACACTAGAAAAAACCATGTTACCAGAATGCTCTTGTGATTGGCAGGTGTGCCCATCACAGGGGCAACCAGGCAGTGTGCTGGCACTGGAAGTGAGGACAAAGTTAGAGAAATCATCTCTAGAGAATATATAAGGGAAGAAGCCCAGGGGAGTTAGAGGTAAGCAGGAAGTCAAGTTTGCACAACCTCAAAGTACCTGCAGAGATGCCCAGCAGGTGAGCATACACATTCATCTGTCTGTGCTCCCAAAGCACTAGTGTGCTCACAGACATGTGCACCTCCTCACAAATGTCTGCATTACTTCCTGGAAGGCATCCACATCTCCTTGCGCACACAAATACACGTGTTCACACGCAGTCATTTTCTCATGCACATGCATGAATACACACCACAGATCGAAGCATTTATGTATGATACAGACACCAATGCTACAGAATATGTGTGGTGGCATGTAGACTCACATGTGCATCTTTCAAAACTGCTCCCTTCCTTACACTAGCATCGTGAGTAGCTGTGCGTGCATGCACATTCATGCATCCCCTGACACACGTAAACAGGCATCTCCACGTACATATCCACATACATATGTGCACACTGACAACACAGCAACCACAGGCGTATGCAGGATCCTCACACATGCACACTCTCACTGTGTGTTCACCCTATTTGCACAGTGCCGTGCATGCTCTATCCTGCATATCCAAACTCACATGTATGTGCACTGGTATCTTTACACGTAGGTGCAGTTGGCCACATTCATGGGTAGAAATTCACAGATGTGCTCAGGCGTGCACACACCTACAGCTAGGACTACATCCAAGCACTCATTTACGCCCTCATATAACCGACATCAGGAAAAGCCCCTCTCTGCCCTGGGAACATCTCTGGATCTGTCCTCCAAGAGGCCTGGTTTTGTACTCAAGGAGGAAGACCAAATCCTCTCCCCCACAGTCTCTGAAAGCTGTTTCCTCTTTCCTAGCATGACTGACAGGCCATCGTGGAGCAAAGAAGAACAGAACAGTCTCTGTTCCCTGCCTGTCCATCCACTCAATGCTTTCTGATTCTGTTATGGGGGTGGGGGGGGGGGAATTCCTACTTCAGCCCACAGGCTGATGTCCTTGAAAGAGAAAGACTCACATGAGGCAGAAAGAGACCCGCTGAGGCCGGGCCCCCGGCAGACCTGGTGACATTCCTGTGAGGCTCTGACTCCATGTGCTGTGCAGGCAGCTTGGCTGGAAAGCCAGAGCAGCCCCCTGGATGCAGGGGCTGGAGAGTCCGGAGCAGAAATAACACACTCCTAATCCTCTGTACACTCTTCTGATGGCCACACGCGATGCTCAGCATCGTCACACAGTGAATTCAGTTGATCCTCAGAACATTCTCCAGGGAGCTACAAGCAAGCCCATTTTACAGGGAGGAGACTGGGCTTCCACGAGCTGAAGGCACTTGCTAAGGTGCTATGGCACCTAATGAGGAGGAATGGGAATGGGAACGTGGCTCCTCTTGCCCCGGAGCACATTCTGGACTCAGGGGGATCTGGAAGCACGCTGGCCAGCCCTGGCTTACTGCCTGGCCTCTGGAATCTTCCTGACTTCAGGTGTTTCCTTCCAGAGAAGAGCACTCGGTGCACTGCAGAGGTGCTTTCCCAGCCAAAAGGGAACTGAGTAAGATGAGCAAGGAGAATACGTTTGGGGGAGAGAAAGAAGAGAAGGAGTCAGGAAGGAGAACAGGACAGTGTTGGGAAGAGAGGGAGGAAGTGAAGATGGGGACGAAGGGAAACAGCTGAAGAGGTGGTAGAGTCCATCTTTCATCTAATAATGTGCGCTGAGCCCCTTCTTGCTGTTGAGTCCCGCGAGAGGTGCCGGCGGGATTTTCCACTGGGGAACTCCCAGACTAGTGGGGCCACGGTCTGTTTCACCTTAAAGCTGGGCCAGATTTTTTTTTTTTAACCTTTATTGTAGTATAATTGCTTTACAATTTCTGTTAGTTGCTACTGCATAACAAAGTGAATCAGCTATAAGTACGCATATATCCCCATACCCCCTCCCTCTTGTGTCTCCCTGCCACCCTCCCTATCCCACCCCTCTAGGTGGTCACAAAGCACCCAGCTGATCTCCCTGTGCTATGCGGCTGCTTCCCACTAGCTATTTTACATTTGGTAGTATATATATGTCCATGCCACTCTCTCACTTTGTCCCAGCTTACCCTTCCCCCTCCCCGTGTCCACAAGTCCATTCTCTAGTAGGTCTGTGTCTTTATTCCCATCTTGCCCCTACGTTCTTCATGACCATTTTCTTTTTTCTTAGATTCCATATATATGTGTTAGCATACAGTATTTGTTTTTCTTTTTCTGACTTACTTAACTCTGTATGACAGTCTCTAGGTCCATCCACCTCACTAAAAAAAACTCAGTTTCATTTCTTTTTATGGCTGAGTAATATTCCATTGTATATATGCGCCACATCTTCTTTATCCATTCATCTGTCGATGGACACTTAGGTTGCTTCCATGTCCTGCCTATTGTAAAGCTATTGTAGAGCTGCAATGAACATTGTGGTACATGATACTTTTTGAATTACGGTTTTCTCAGGGTATATAGCCAGTAGTGGGATTGCTGGCTCATATGGCAGTTTTATTTTTAGTTTTTTAAGGAAACTCCATACTGTTCTCCATAGTGGCTGTATCAATTTACATTCCCACCCACAGGGCAGGAGGGTTCCCTTTTCTCCACACCCTCTCCAGCATTTATTGTTTCTAGATTTTTTGATGATGGCCATTGTGACTGGTGTGAGGTGATACTTCATTGTAGGTTTTTTGTTTTTTGTTTTTTTTTTGCGGTACACGGGCCTCTCACTGCTGTGGCCTCTCCCGTTGTGGAGCAGAGGCTCCGGACGCGCAGGCTCAGCGGCCATGGCTCACGGGCCCATCCGCTCTGCAGCACATGGGATCTTCCCAGACCAGGGCACGAACCCATGTCCCCTGCATCGGCAGGCAGACTCTCAACCACTGCGCCACCAGGGAAGCCCCATTGTAGTTTTGATTTGCATTTCTCTCATGATTAATGATGTTGAGCATTCTTTCATGTGTTTGTTGGCAATCTGTATATCTTCTTTGGAGAAATGTCTACTTAGGTCTTCTGTCCATTTTTGGATTGGGTTGTTGGTTTTTTCGATATTGAGCTGCATGAACTGCTTGTATATTTTGGAGATTAATCCTTTGTCAGTTGCTTCGTTTGCAAATATTTTCTCCCATTCTGAGGGTTGACTTTTTGTCATGTTTATGGTTTCCTTTGCTGTGCAAAAGCTTTTAAGTTTCATTAGGTCTCATTTGTTCATTTTGTTTTTATTTCCATTTCTCTAGGAGGTGGGTCAACAAGGATCTTGCTGTGATTTATGTCATAGAGTGTTCTGCCTATATTTTCCTCTCAGAGTTTTACAGTATCTGGCATTACATTTAGGTCTTTAATCCATTTTGGGTTTATTTTTGTGTGAGGTATAAGAGAGTGTTCTAATTTCATTCTTTTAGAAGAAGCTGTCCAGTTTTCCCAGCACCACTTAGTGAAGAGGCTGTCTTTTCTCCATTGCATATTCTTGCCTCCTTTGTCAAAGATAAGGTGACCATATGTGTGTGCGTTTACCTCTAGGCTTTCTATCCTGTTCCACTGATCTATATTGTTGTTGTTGTGCCAGTACCATACTGTCTTGATTACCGTAGCTTTGTAGTATATTCTGAAGTCAGGGAACCTGATTCCTCCAGCTCCATTCTTCTTTCTCAAGATTGCTTTGGCTATTTAGGGTCTTTTGTATTTCCACACAACTAGTGAAATTTTTTGTTCTAGTTCTGTGAAAAATGCCACTGGGAATTTGATAGAGATTGCATTGAATCTGTAGATAGCTTTGGGTACTATAGTCATTTTCACAATGTTGATTCTTCCAATCCACGAACATGGTATATCTCTCCATCTGTAAAGACGAACATGGTATCATCTTTAATTTCTTTCATCAGTATCTTATAGTTTTCTGCATACAGGTCTTTTGTCTCCCTAGGTAGGTTTATTCCTAGGTATTTTACTCTTTTTGTTGCAGTGATAAATGGGGGTGTTTCCTTAATTTCTCCTTCAGATTTTTCATCATTAATGTATAGGAATGCAAGAGATTTCTGTGCATCAATTTTGTATCCTACTTTACCATATTCATTGATTAGCTCTAGTAGTTTTCTTGTTGCATCTTTAGGATTCTCTATGTATAGCATCATGTCATCTGCACACAGTGACAGTTTTACTTCTTTTCCAATTTGTATTCCTTTTATTTCTTTATCTTCTCTGCTTGCTGTGGCTAAAACTTCCAAAACTATGTTGAATAATAGTGGGGAGATTGGGCAACCTTGCCTTGGTCCTGATCTTAGTGGAAATGGTTTCAGTTTTTCAGCACTGAGAACGATGTGGGCTGTGGCTCTCTCATATATGCCCTTTATTACGTTGAGGTAAGTTCCCCCTATGCCTACTTTCTGGAGAGTTTTTACCATAAATGGCTGTTGAATTTTGTTGAAAGCTTTTTCTGCATCTATTGCGATGATCAGATAGTTTTTCTCCTTCAATTTGTTAACATGGTTTATCAAATTGATTTGCATATGCTGAAGAATCCTTGCATTGCTGGGATAAATCCCACTTGATCATGGTGTATGATCCTTTTATTGTGCTGTTGGATTCTGTTTCCTAGTATTTTGTTGAGGATTTTTGCATCTATGTTCATCAGTATACTGGCCTGTAGTTTTGGGGGGATTTTTTCCCTCTGGTTTTGGTATTAGGGTGATGGTGGCCTCATAGAATGAGACTGACAGTGTTCCTCCCTCTGCTATATTTTGGAAGAGTTTGAGAAGGACAGGTGTTAGCTCTTCTCTAAATGTTTGCTAGAATTTGCCTGTGAATCCATCTGGTCCTGGGCTTATCTTTGTTGGAAGATTTTTAATCACAGTTTCAATTTCAGTGCTTGTGATTGCTCGGTTTATATCTTCTATTTCTTCCTGGTTCAGTTTCGGAAGGTTGTGCTTTTCTAAGAATTTGTCCATTTCTTCCAGGTTGTCCACTTTATTGGCATATAGTTGCTTGTAGTAATCTCTCATGATGCTTTGTATTTCTGCAGGGTCACCTGTTACTTCTCCTTCTTCATTTCTAATTCTGTTGATTTGAGACTTCTTTTTTTTCTTGATGAGTCTGGCTAATGGTTTATCAATTTAGTTTATCTTCTCAAAGAACCAGCTTTTAGTTTTACTGATCTTTGCTACTGTTTCCTTCATTTCTTTTTCATTTATTTCTGATCTACTCTTTATGATTTCTTTCCTTATGCTAACTTTGGGGTTTCTTTGTTCTTCTTTCTCTAATTGGTTTAGGTGTAAGGTTAGGTTGTTTATTTGAGATGTTTCTTGTTTCTTCAGGTAGGACTGTATTGCTATAAACTTACTTCCTAGAACTGCGTTTGCTGCATCCCATAGGTTAAGGGTCATCGTGTTTTCATTGTCATTTGTTTCTAGGTATTTTTTGATTTCCTCTTTGATTTCTTCAGTGATCTCTTGGTTATTAAGTAGTATATGGCTTAGCCTCCATGTGTTTGAATTCTTTACAGTTTTTTTCCTGTAACTGATATCTAGTCTCATAGCATTGTGGTCGGAAAAGATACTTGATATGATTTCAATTTTCTTAACTTTACCAAGGCTTGATTTGTGACCCAAGATATCATCTATCCTGGAGAATGTTCCATGAGCACTTGAGAAGAAAGTGTATTCTGTTGTTTTTGGATGGAATGTCCTATAAATATCAATTAAGTCCATCTTATTTAATATATCACTTAAAGCTTGTGTTTCCTTACATATTTTCATTTTGGATGATCTGTCCATTGGTGAAAGTGGGGTGTTAAAGTCCCCTACTATTATTGTGTTACTGTCGATTTCCCCTTTTATGGCTGTTAGCATTTGCCTTATGTACTGAGGTGCTCCTATGCTGGGTGCACAAATATTCACAATTGTTATATCTTCTTCTTAGATTGATCCCTTGATCATTATGTAGTGTCCTTCTTTGTCTCTTGTAATAGTCTGTATTTTAAAGTCTATTTTGACTGCTATGAGAACTGCTACTTCAGCTTTCTTTTGCTTTCCACTTGCATGGAATATCTTTTTCCATGCCCTCACTTTCAGTCTGTATGTGTCCCTAGGTCTGAAGTGGGTCTCTTGTAGACAACATATATACGGGTCTTGTTTCTGTATCCATTCAGCCAGTCTATGTCTTTTGGTTGGAGCATTTAATCCATTTACATTTAAGGTAGTTATCAATATGTTTGTTCTTATTACCTTTTTCTTAATTGTTTGGGGTTTGTTACTGTAGGTCTTTTCCTTCTCTTGTGTTTCCTGCCTAGAGAAGTTACTTTAGAATTTGTTGTAAAGCTGGTTTGGTGGTGCTGAATTCTCTTAGCTTCTCCTTGTCTGTAAAGGTTTTAATTTCTGTGTTGAATCTGAGTGAGATCCTTGCTGGGTAGAGTAATCTTGGTTGTAGGTCTTTCCCTTTCATCACTTTAAGTATTTCCTGCCACTCCCTTCTGGGTTGCAGAGTTTCTGCTGAAAGACCAGCTGTTAACCTTATGGGGATTCCCTTTTATGCTATTTGTTGTTTTTCCCTTGCTGCTTTCAATATTTCTTCCTTGTATTTAATTTTTTATAGTTTGATTAATATGTTTCTTGGCATGTTTCTCCTTGGATTTATCCTATATGAGACTCTCTGTGCTTCTTGGACTTGAATAACTCTTTCCTTTCCCATAGTAGGGAAGTTTTCAACTATAATCTCTGCAAATATTTTCTCAGTCCCTTTCTTTTTCTCTTCTTCTTCTGTGACCCCTAAAATTCGAATGTTGGTGTGTTTAATGTCCCAGAGGTCTCTGAGACTCTCTTCAATTCTTTTCATTCTTTTTTCTTTATTCTGCTCTGCAGTAGTTATTTCCACTATTTTATCTTCGAGGTCACTTATCCGTTCTTCTGCCTCAGTTCTTCTGCTATTGATTCCTTCTAGAGTATTTTAAATTTCATTTATTGTGCTGTTGATCATTGTTTGTTTGCTCTTTAGTTCTTCTAGGTCCTTGTTAAACATTTCCTATATTTTCTCCATTCTATTTCCAAGATTCTGGATCATCTACATTATCATTACTCCAAATTCTTTTTCCGGTAGACTGCCTATTTCCTCTTCATTTATTTGGTCTGTTTGGTTTTTACCTTGCTCCTTCATCTGCTGTGTGTTTCTTTGTCTTCTCATTTTGCTTAACTTACTGTGTTTGGGGGTCTCCTTTTCACAGGCTGTAGGTTCGTAGTTCCCGTTGTTTTTGGTGTCTGCCACCAGTGAGTAAGTTTGGTTCAGTGGGTCTTGTAGGCTTCCTGGTGAAGGTCACTGGTGCCTGTATTCTGGTGGATGAGGCTGGATCTTGTCTTTCTGGTGGGCAGGACCACGTCTGGTGGTGTGTTTTGGGGTGTCTGTGAACTTAGTATGATTTTAAGGAGCCTTTCTGCTAATGGGTGGGGTTGTGTTCCTGTCTTGCTATTTTGGCATAGGCTGTCCAGCACTGTAGCTTGCTGGTCGCTGAGTGGATCTGGGTGTTAGCATTGAGATGGAGATCTCTGGGAGAGTTTTTGCTATCTGATATTACGTAGGGCCGGGAGGTCTCTGGTGGACCAATGTCCTGAACTCAGCTCTCCCACCTCAGAGGCTCAACCCTGGCACCCGGATGGAGCACCAAGACCCTGTCAGCCACACAGCTCAGAAGAAAAGGGAGGAAAAAAAGAAAGAAAGAAAGAAAAAAATAAATAAAATAAAAGTTATTAAAATATATATATATATTATTAAAAATTTAAAAATAAAAAAGTAATTTAAAAAAAAGAAAGAATGAAGAGAGCAACTAAACCAAAAAAATCCACCAATGATAACAAGTACTAAAAACTGTACCAAAAAAAAACAAACAAAAAGGACAGACAGAACCCTAGGATAAATGGTAAAAGCAAAGCTATACAGAGAAAATCACACAAAGAAGCATACACATACACACTCACAAAAAGGAGAAAAAAATATGTATATATATAAAAGGAAGAGAGCAACCAAATCACTAAACAAATCTACCAATGATAATAAGCCCTAAAACTAAACTAAGATAAACATAAAACCAGAAACAAAGTAGATGCAGAAAGCAAACCCCAAGTCTACAGTTGCTCCCAAAGTCCACCCCGTCATTTTTGGGATGATTTGTTGCCTATTCAGGTATTCCAGAGATGCAGGGTACATCAAGTTGACTGTGGAGATTTAATCTGCTGCTCCTGAAGCTGCTGGGAGAGATTTCCTTTTCTCTTCTTTGTTCATATAGCTCCTGGGGCTCAGCTTTGGATTTGGCCCTGCCTCTGCATGTAGGTTGCCTGAGGGCATCTGTTCTTCCGCTCAGACAGGACGGGGTTAAAGTAGCAGCCGATTTGGAGATAATACAGAGTTAACAACACTGAGGTTGGAAGAGGTAAAGTGTCTTGGCCAAGGTCACTGTACAATAAACGTCTGGACGGTGACTAGGGTCTGCCCTTCTGACCCCCAGATCAATGCTCTTTTCCAAATGTGCTCTGTGGCAGGCGATGCATTTTCAAGATGAGAAATCCTGACCCTGAGGTCACTGACCCAACAGCAGGAACAGATATGAGAGAGCTCTCCTCTCCTAGATGAGGGTGAAAGAGCTGCAGGGGAAGTAATCCCTCCATCCCAGAGGCAACAGGATTACCTTTCTTTTTTTTTTTTTTTTTTTTTT
>NW_006775143.1:1836608-1842260 GCF_000442215.2 Lipotes vexillifer | reverse complement strand
GATTTCCTTTTTTTTTTTTTTTTTTTTTTTTTTAAACAAATGAGCCAACTGAGGCCCATGGAGAGGAAAGGATTTGCCTGAGAAAAAAATGGAGCAGGCTTCTCCAACAAAATCCAGGCTCCTTTCCCATAGAATCTACTCTGACCTGCACTGGAAGCCATTGAGTGTTGACGTTAAAAAGACAGCGGGTGGTGACAGGCACACCAGTGGCTTCAGAGGTGTCACTTATACCTCTGAGATCCTTGACCAGAGCCAGCTCCTGGTATATGACTTGTGAGGTCACAAAGGGCTTAGTTAAGGCTTTGCTGTCACCACCTTGAGAGTGTTAATAATTTGTGAACAAGGTGCCCCACGTTCTCATCTTGGATGGGCCCTGCAATTCCATCCCTGGTCCTGTCTTTGACACTTCCCCTTTCTGAGCTTCAGTGTTCTCAACTCTGAATGAGTTAGTCATGGTGCTAACTTGGCAGGGTGTGTAGCCAACACCATCTGTGCCTTACCCGCATCCTCCCTGGGACACACCTTCCCTGTACTGGCGACAGCGATTTCTCCTGTAGGTACCTGCACTCCACCCAGGCCCTTCCTAACCCTCGTGAAGAGGCCAGAGATGCCAAGGAGTTTTAATGTCCTCCACCTGTTTCCCCCCCCATCCCTCAATGTCATAGCCCTTAGCCAATGACAGATGGGAGGTGGGGAATAAATGCCCCAGCTTGCAATGGTCCATGGCATGTTCTAGACTGTTGCCCAGAGTTCCTCAGTGGGACTGACTGAGTCCCTGATGCCCAGAGGAGCCCCCTGCTCAGCTATACACCCTTCACTGGCTCCCTGCCTGGGCCTGCCTCATTTGCCCTATTGGGGCTTATTGCGACCAACTGCCAAATACATTACTTGCACTCATCTCCTTGTCCCAGGGTCTGCTTCTAGAGGAACCTAATTTAAGACAGAGCTGCTGTGAGCTTCATTAAGATAATGCATGTAAAGTGCTTAATAAAGCATCAGGCATAGACATGAGCTCTCAATAAATGGTAGGCTTACCCTCCCCCCACCAAAGAAATGCTGCTTTATGAGAAGACATGAGGAGGACTACAGAACGTTTATAATTGATTTTTAAATTTATCCTCTTGGTGAAATCATGTCTGCAGACCCTGCTCATGACCAGTCAGGACTGATTTTCAGGGCCCCACTTCCCACCAGAGGCAGATGCCAGTCATTCTGGCTCCTAGGACCCAACCCCAAGTGAAAGCTCAGGGAATCACCAACCACTCCCTTCCTGGACTCAACAGCAAAAGGGAAGCACAAACCCACCCAGAATCTCAGAGCCTAGAAACTGAACATCTTGTCTACCCTTTGTTTTACAGATTCAGAAACTGACAGATAGAAATATGCCCAAATATGCCAAACTAATGCATAAAGGGCAAGTTCAAAAGAAGAAATCAGGTGGCCTGCCTAATAAACATCATAATTTATAATTTATTATTTCTTTTTAATTGCCCTATGCATACACACATACATACTGGAAAGTAAGCTCCACAGCTGCAAGGATTTTTGCCTGTGTTGTTCTGCTGTGTCCCCCAGGAGCCTAGTGCAGTGCCTGGCACATATTAAGTGCTCATTAGTATGTATTAACTGAGCAAATGCTCTTCTCATGGTACCCATAGTATATCCCTGCTGAAGCTCTTTCTGGCCTTCCTTGGCGGAAACAATTCCAAAGGGCCTCTGAGCTATCCCCCCATTATGATCAGAATAGCATGGTAAAATGGGGACCTGGAGCCAGACGGCCAAGGTGACCCCTGGGTCCACTGTGAGTTAGCCTCTATGAGACCTTGGGCACGTTACTGACCCTCAGTCTCCCCATCTTTAAATAGGGCAGTTGACTGTATCTATCAATGGAAGGAGAGTAGGTAAAACACGAACCCCAGAGTAAGCACTTAGTACAGATTAGCTATGATGAAGGTAATAAGAAAAGCCCTCTTGCCCCTAAGGCTTCTCTCTTGCTGCTAATATATTAGGGGAAATTTTCCAAAGTGCAGGGAGATGCACGGATGCTGGTGCAGAGGATGACTGCATGCAGTCCATTTTCATCAAATTAATGAAGAGAGAATAACAACGTGAGAAAGCTGTATCCTCTCCAGTGTCTTTTGGCCCTTCCGCTAACCTCAAGGAGAAAGTATCGGTGAGGGGCTACAAGGTCCCTAACAAGCCAGAGAGAGCAGCCCTCAGGCTCAAATCCCCCTGGCTGCCAGCACCAGGGGCTAGAATGTAATAGCACTGCTTTGCTTTCATTGTACTCATTTTTATAGCGGCCTCTTCTAATTTTCGTAAGTGATGCTAGTTTTCCATTTATCATCATGATATTAAAGTTTCCATTTACAACATATATATTACTTTAAGGAAAAAGAGCAGTAAAAAAGAAAATGCAGATATCGCCAAAATGATGATGATATTCCTGAGATGATGAAGGTTTGGGAGTTCCGGTCTAGACTTGGCTCATAAGTCTCCCTAGAATAGGCACATGGGGTCCAGGCCTCCAGACCCAACACTGCCATTCACTTACGTGCTATGATTTTGAACAGACCCATTCCCCTCCCGGAGCCTCCATCCTCCCATCCCTAAAATGAAGGGCTCAGAAGTTCAAGTCTTCTGAACATTTTTGAAATGTGTTAAATCCTTTCAGGATTGCAATAAAAACTGGAACAAACCCGTGGAAAATGCATCAAAGTCATGTGGCCACCGCGCCTATCTTCATGATGTCTCACTCCCCGATGAAAGTTTACAGACTCCAGAGACTGTGGCATCCCTTTGTTTACTAACGTGGTTTCACTTTTTATGTTGCTTCCCCCCTCCCTGCCCAACTCCTGACAAAGTAAATAAAGCCAGCATTAAGACTCCTTGTTTAGAAACCTGACTCACTGCAGCCCCCCTTTGTTGACACACAGCACTGGGTGCCACTTTATCTCCTTCGCCCCTCACTGTCTGCACTGAGGTCTTCTGTGTGGGGTTTTGATGGAAAGGGTCTTGGGGAGGACACCTGTGTGGTTATGGCAGACCCTTAGGACACTGCAACCCAGGGCTTTGGTTCTGACCTGGCTCTTCTGTTTGGATTATTTCATATTTACTGAGCTCCAGCTCCAAGGAGCCTGTGAGCGTGAGATGGCCAAGAGACAGGGAGGAATCAGACCAGGTCTCCTCCTGCTTCAGTGAGGCCTCACATTGGTGGGATGAGCTGAATGCTCATCAACGCACGGGAGTGAGAAATACGGCTCCGGAATCATGCGACAGAGAACTAATGCACAGGAGGCGATGATTCACTTTACCTTAAAGGGCAACCATGGCAAGTTTCCTGGGCAGACGGTGTCCCAGCGCAGCCCTGAGGAGCGGTCAAGTGTTTGTCCAGTGAAGATGGGAAAAGCTTTCTACAAGCTTTCTGTGCGAGAAAGTGCAAGACCCCGTTTGCTGAAGATAAGGCCTTGGGTGTCCCTGACTCACGACATTGGGGCCACCGCCTGCTGGGTGACCTTGCAAAGTCACCAAACCTCTCTGAGACATGAGTCTCCAGCACCAGCCAGTCCCGACAGGTGTCAGACACTGGGGATGATCTCACATGTGAGACATGTGGTCCATCTGTGATGAGATGGCTCAGGATACAGTCATGGATGCGCACTGAAGACCAGGACCTCCGTGTCTCATGGCAATTTGGAAAAGGGTATAGAAAGCCAGACCAGACGAGACCTGGCTCAACCTTCTAAGTGTTCTCTGGAACTTTCTTTTCTTCCTTTGTGCTTTGACACTGATGTCGCTGCTTCCTAAGCGTTCCTTCCATCCCTCCCTTCCTGCAAATCCCCTTCTTCTCAGGAACAAAGCAAAAACACTATGTATCACTTCCCTAACTAACAGGCAGAGGCTTTTAACAGGTTTCTAATGCACTGCAAGACAGCGCCTTAAGGCCTGAATCCCCAAAGCACACCTAGCTGAAAAGGAGAGAGAATCTGTAGTTATTGGGGCTTTGGACTTTATTGTTTTCATAAAACACTGCTAAGAACGTGTCTGTTTCACTCACAGGCAGACACACACAGAGCGAGTCTGCCTACCCCCATCCTGAATGTTTAAGTGAAGTGGCATATAGACGGAAGCCTAATTTCATTTTGAACAAAGAGCATCCCAGGACAGCCAGGGTCTGCGTTAGCAATAAAGATACAGGGTTCAGAGAACGGGCGTCAGTGGCCAACCCTGAAGCTCACTTCCATCTCCCAAAACACCATTCAGATCACTTTTGCCAAGATCTAAATATCGCTCCCCACTTTACCAACTCCAAGACAAGGCCCTGTGGCCCTACAGTTGTCCTCTTAGTTTCCAGGGTTTTCTGGATCATCCCCTACCAAGCTCTGACCTGAGTATGCTTATTTAAGGACAAATTCTTTCAGACCTTTACTGGTCACCAAAACCCGCCCTTGCTGTGTCCTATCCTTTCATATTTTTATAGGTGAACACTCAGATTATGTTTCATAGTGTACCCGAGATTGTTCCCTAAGGCCACCTATGTCAGTAAAGAAAACCCTTGGGAAGTATTTCCACATAGAAGGAACCGAGAATGATCTGAAATTGAGATAACACAGCAGGACCACAAGAGAACTGCTCAGCAGGGTACCTTTGGACTGGCTTCTTCGAAACAAATCCATGACACGAATAACAAATATTTACTCCAATATACTCTGATGTTTTCCATCAAAATCCCCTGAATTTAGAACCTCTAGCCTTGCTAGAACCATAAGTGATCACATCTTCCTAAATGACCTAGGTACTTCACAGTGTTTTATGAACTTTTAAATATTATACAGGGTAGTTTTCTCCCCTTTTATTTCAAAGAATAAGCACAGCAATATTTAAGAAGTCCTTACAGAATCCTCAGCAGTGAAAGGGTCGAGCCCGTTTTCCAGTTTTCTTTAAGAATAACGATCCAGAGACACTGTCTATGTACTCAGCTGAGCTGCTAAGACACTGAAGGTCAATTGCTTCACCAGCTTTCCCGCAATTGCCAACCTTGGCCCACACTTGGGAGACTGACAAGCATGTGTCTCTGAAGCCAGCCTGGATTATAATCCCACCTGGACTTCTTACCAGACATGTGAGCTTAGACAAATCCTTCTAACGCTCTAAAACTCAGTTTCCTTATCTAAGAAGATATGATCATAGCACCTTCCTCACCAGGGCTTCTGTGATCCATCCAACATCTGGCAAACAGAAGTTCTCTGCAAATATTTGTTTCCTCGTTTCTTTCTTCAAAACTTTGCAGTTGGGGGTTGGCGGCTTGAACATAGCCCGAAGGGGTTAGTGCACCACGGCTAGCCGGGAGGGAGTCCGGGGAAAAGTCTGCACCTGCTGAGGAGGCAAGAGACTTTTTCTTCCCTCTTTTTTACCTGGTGCGCGAGGAGAGGGGTTTTAAGAGCGCTGCTTAAAGGAATTCCAGAAACGGGCACGACCCGCGGCTAAAAGCACTGACCTCAGAGACGGGCGCGAGCCGCGGCTAAAAGCGCAGACCCCAGAGACGGGCGCGAGCCGCGGCTAAAAGCTCGGACCCCAGAGACGGGCGCGAGCCGCGGCTAAAAGCACGGACCCCAGAGACGGGCACGAGCCGCGGCTAAAGGCACGAACCTC
>NW_006775143.1:1815909-1835482 GCF_000442215.2 Lipotes vexillifer | reverse complement strand
ATTAATTTTAGTTTAAAGAACTCTATTATACTTTACCTTCTTTCTATCTTTCCTTCCTTCCTTCCCTTTTTGAGACAACGAATCGTCCCAAATTGAGGAGGTGGACTTGGAGAGCAAGTTTTATGATTTTTTCCACTTTACCTCTTTTTGTGAGGGTGTATGTGTATGCTTCTATGTAAGATTTTGTCTCTATAACTTTGCTTCCACCATTTGTCCCAGTTTTCTATCCGTCCATTGTTTTTTTTTTTAATTTTTTTCTTAATAATTAATTTTAATTTAAAGAACTCTATTATACTTTACCTTCTTTCTATCTTTCCTTCCTTCCTTCCCTTTTTGAGACAACGAATCGTCCCAAATTGAGGAGGTGGACTTGGAGAGCAAGTTTTATGATTTTTTCCACTTTACCTCTTTTTGTGAGGGTATATGTGTATGCTTCTATGTAAGATTTTGTCTCTATAACTTTGCTTCCACCATTTGTCCTAAGGTTCTATCCTTCCCTTTTTTTTTTCCTCTAAATAATTATTTTTTTAATTCAATAACTTTTTTATACTTTATTTTATTTTACTGTATCTTCTTTCTTTCTGTATTTTTTCCTTCCTTCCCTCATTCCTTCCTTCCTTCCCTCCTCCCTCCCTCCCTCCTTTCTTTCCTTCTTACCTTCTTCCTCTTCTTCTTTCTTTCTTCCTTCCCTCCTTCCTTCCTTCCCTCCTCTCTTTCTTTCTTTCTTTCTTTCTTTCCTATTTCCTCCTACTTCTACTAATTCTCTCTACTTTCTCTCCCTTTTATTCTGAGCCGAGTGGATGAAAGGCTCTTGCTGCTCCAGCCAGGAGTCAGGACTCTGCCTCTGAGGTGGGAGAGCCCAACTTCAGGACACTGGTCAACAAGAGACCTCCCAGCCCCACATAATATCAAATGGCGAAAATCTCCCAGAGAACTCCATCTCAACACCAGCACCCAGCTTCACTCAATGACCAGCAAGCTACACTGCTGGACAACCTATGCCAACCAAATAGCAAGACAGGAACACACCCCACCCACTAGCAGAGAGGCTGCCTAAAATCATAATAAGTCGACAGACACGCCAAAACACACCACCCGATGTGGACCTGCCCACTAGAGAGACAAGATCTAGCCTCATACACCACAACACAGGCACTAGTCCCCTCCACCAGGAAGCCTACACAACCCACTGAACCAACCTTAGCCACTGGAGACAGACATCAAAAACAACGGGAACTACGAACTTGCAGCCTGCAAAAAGGTGAACCCAAACACAGTAAGCGAAGCAAAATGAGAGGACAGAAAAACACACAGCAGATGAAGGAGCAAGGTAAAAACCCACCAGACCTAACAAATGAAGAGGAAATAGGCAGTCTACCTGAAAAAGAATTCAGAATAATGATAGTAAAGATGATCCAAAATCTTGGAAAGAGAATGGACAAAATGCAAGAAACAGTTAACAAGCACCTAGAAGAAATAAAGATGAAACAATGATGAACAACACAATAAATGAAATGAAACATACTCTAGATGGGATCAATAGCAGAATAAATGAGGCAGAAGAATGGATAAGTGACCTGGAAGATAAAATAGTGGAAATAACTACTGCAAAGCAGAATAAAGAAAAAACAATGAAAAGAACTGAGGACAGTCTCAGAGACCTTTGGGACAACATTAAACGCACCAACATTCAAATTACAGGGCTCCCAGAAGAAGAAGCCAAACAGAAAGGGACTGAGAAAATATTTGAAGAGATTATAGTTGAAAACTTCCCTAATATGGGAAAGGAAATAGTTAATCAAGTCCAGGAAGCACAGAGAGTCCCATACAGGATAAATTCAAGGAGAAATACGCCAAGACACATATTAATCAAACTGTCAAAAACTAAATACAAAGAAAGTGTAAAAAAAGCAGCAAGGGAAAAACAACAAATAACACACAAGGGAATCCCCATAAGGTTAACAGCTGATCTCTCAGCAGAAACTACAAGCCAGAAGGGAGTGGCTGGACATACTTAAAGCGATGAAGGAGAAAAACCTGCAAACAAGATTACTCTATCCAGCAAGGATCTCATTCAGATTTGATGGAGAAATTAAAACCTTTACAGACAAGCAAAAGCTGAGAGAGTTCAGCACCACCAGACCAGCTTTACAACAAATGCTAAAAAGGAACTTCTCTAGACAAAAACACAAGAGAAGGAAAAGTCCTATAATAACGAACCCAAAACAATTTAGAAAATGGGAATAGGAACATACATATCGATAATTACCTTAAATGTAAATGGACTAAATGCTCCCACCAAAAGACACAGATTGGCTGAATGGATACAAAAACAAGACCCATATATATGCTGTCTACAAGAGACCCACTTCAGACCTAGAGACACATACAGACTGAAAGTAAGGGGATGGAAAAAGATATTCCATGCAAATGGAAACCAAAAGAAAGCTGGAGTAGCAATTCTCATATCAGACAAAATAGACTTTAAAATAAGGACTATCAGAAGAGACAAAGAAGGACACTACATAATGATTAAGGGATCGATCCAAGAAGAAGATATAACAATTGTAAATATTTATGCACCCAACATAGGAGCACCTCAATACATAAGGCAAAAACTAGCAGCCATAAAAGGGGAAATCGACAGTAACACATTCATAGTAGGGGACTTCAACACCCCACTTTCACCAATGGACAGATCATCCAAAATGAAAATAAATAAGGAAACACAAGCTTTAAATGATACATTAAACAGGATGGACTTAATTGATATTTATAGGACACTCCATCCAAAAACAACAGAATACACATTTTTCTCAAGTGCTCATGGAACATTCTCCAGGATAGATCATATCTTGGGTCACAAATCAAGCCTTGGTAAATTTAAGAAAATTGAAATTATATCAAGTATCTTTTCCGACCACAACGCCATGAGATTAGATATCAATTATAGGAAAAGAGCAGTAAAAAATACAAACACATGGAGGCTAAACAATACACTACTTAGTAACGAAGTGATCACTGAAGAAATCAAAGAGGAAATTAAAAAATACCTAGAAACAAATGACAATGGAGATACAACGACCCAAAACCTATGGGATGCAGCAAAAGCAGTTCTAAGAGGGAAGTTTATAGCAATACAAGCCCACCTTAAGAAGCAGGAAACATCTCGAATAAACAACCTAACCTTGCACCTCAAGCAATTAGAGAAAGAAGAACAAAAAAACCCCAGAGTTAGCAGAAGGAAAGAAATCATAAAAATCAGATCAGAAATAAATGAAAAAGAAATGAAGGAAACAATAGCAAAGATCAATAAAACTAAAAGCTGGTTCTTTGAGAAGATTAACAAAATTGATAAACCATTAGCCAGACTCATCAAGAAAATAAGGGAGAAGACTCAAATCAATAGAATCAGAAATGAAAAAGGAGAAGTAACAACTGACACTGCAGAAATACAAAAAATCATGAGGGATTACTACAAGCAACTCTATGCCAATAAAATGGACAATCTGGAAGAAATGGACAAATTCTTAGAAATGCACAAACTGCCAAGACTGAATCAGGAAGAAATAGAAAATATGAACAGACCAATCACAAACACTGAAATTGAAACTGTGATTAAAAATCTTCCAACAAACAAAAGCCCAGGACCAGATGGCTTCACAGGCGAATTCTATCAAACATTTAGAGAAGAGCTAACACCTATTCTTCTCAAACTCTTCCAAAATATAGCAGAGGGAGGAACACTCCCAAACTCATTCTACGAGGCCACCATCACCTTGATACCAAAACCAGACAAGGATGTCACAAAGAAAGAAAACTACAGGCCAATATCACTGATGAACATAGATGCAAAAATCCTCAACAAAATACTAGCAAACAGAATCCAACAGCACATTAAAAGGATCATACACCATGATCAAGTGGGGTTTATTCCAGGAATGCAAGGATTCTTCAATATACGCAAATCTATCAATGTGATTAACCATATTAACAAATTGAAGGAGAAAAACCATATGATCATCTCAATAGATGCAGAGAAAGCTTTTGACAAAATTCAACACCCATTTATGATAAAAACCCTGCAGAAAGTAGGTGTAGAGGGAACTTTCCTCAATATAATAAAGGCCGTATATGACAAGCCCACAGCCAACATCATCCTCAATGGCGAAAAACTGAAAGCATTTCCACTAAGGTCAGGAACAAGACAAGGTTGCCCACTCTCACCACTCTTATTCAACATAGTTTTGGAAGTTTTAGCCACAGCAATCAGAGAAGAAAAGGAAATAAAAGGAATCCAAATCGGAAAAGAAGAAGTAAAGCTGTCACTGTTTGCAGATGACATGATACTATACATAGAGAATCCTAAAGATGCTACCAGAAAACTACTAGAGCTAATCAATGAATTTGGTAAAGTAGCAGGATACAAAATTAATGCACAGAAATCTCTGGCATTCCTATATACTAATGATGAAAAATCTGAAAGTGAAATCAAGAAAACACTCCCATTTACCATTGCAACAAAAAGAATAAAATATCTAGGAATAAACCTACCTAAGGAGACAAAAGACCTGTATGCAGAAAATTATAAGACACTGATGAAAGAAATTAAAGATGATACAAACAGATGGAGAGATATACCATGTTCTTGGATTGGAAGAATCAACATTGTGAAAATGACTCTACTTCCCAAAGCAATCTATAGATTCAATGCAATCCCTATCAAACTACCACTGGCATTTTTCACAGAACTAGAACAAAAAATTTCACAATTTGTATGGAAACACAAAAGACCCCGAATAGCCAAAGCAATCTTGAGAACAAAAAATGGAGCTGGAGGAATCAGGCTGCCTGACTTCAGACTATACTACAAAGCTACAGTAATCAAGACAGTATGGTACTGGCACAAAAACAGAAAGATAGATCAATGGAATAGGATAGAAAGCCCAGAGATAAACCCATGCACATATGGTCACCTTATCTTTGATAAAGGTGGCAGGAATATACAGTGGAGAAAGGACAGCCTCTTCAATAAGTGGTGCTGGGAAAATTGGATAGGTACATGTAAAAGTATGAGATTAGATCACTCCCTAACACCATACACAAAAATAAGCTCAAAATGGATTAAAGACCTAAATGTAAGGCCAGAAACTATCAAACTCTTAGAGGAAAACATAGGCAGAACACTCTATGACATAAATCACAGCAAGATCCTTCTTGACCCATCTCCTAGAGTAATGGAGATAAAAACAAAAATAAACAAATGGGACCTAATGAAACTTCAAAGCTTTTGCACAGCAAAGGAAACCATAAACAAGACCAAAAGACAGCCCTCAGAATGGGAGAAAATATTTGCAAATGAATCAACTGACAAAGGATTAATCTCTAAAATTTACAGGCAGCTCATGCAGCTCAATAACAAAAAAATAAACAACCCAATCCAAAAATGGGCAGAAGACCTAAATAGACATTTCTCCAAAGAAGATATACAGACTGCCAACAAACACATGAAAGAATGCTCAACATCATTAATCATTAGAGAAATGCAAATCAAAACTACAATGAGATATCATCTCACACCAGTCAGAATGGCCATCATCAAAAAATCTAGAAACAATAAATGCTGGAGAGGGTGTGGAGAAAAGGGAACACTCTTGCACTGCTGGTGGGAATGTGAATTGGTTCAGCCACTATGGAGAACAGTATGGAGGTTCCTTAAAAAACTACAAATAGAACTACCATATGACCCAGCAATCCCACTACTAGGTATATACCCTGAGGAAACCAGAATTCAGAAAGAGTCATGTACCAAAATGTTCATTGCAGCTCTATTTACAATAGCCCGGAGATGGAAACAACCTAAGTGCCCGCCGTCGGATGAATGGATAAAGAAGATGTGGCACATATATACAATGGAATATTACTCAGCCATAAAAAGAAACGAAATTGAGCTATTTGTAATGAGGTGGATAGATCTAGAGTCTGTCATACAGAGTGAAGTAAGTCAGAAAGAGAAGGACAAATACCGTATGCTAACACATATATATGGAATTTAAGAAAAAAAAATGTTATGAAGAACCTAGGGGTAAAACAGGAATAAAGACACAGACCTACTGGAGAACGGACTTGAGGATATGGGGAGGGGGAAGGGTGAGCTGTGATAGGGCGAGAGAGAGACATGGACATATATATACTAACAAACGTAAGGTAGATAGCCAGTAGGAAGCAGCCGCGTGGCACAGGGATACCAGCTCGGTTCTTTGTGACCGCCTGGAGGGGTGGGATAGGGCGGGTGGGAGGGAGGGAGACAAAGAGGGAAGAGATATGGGAACATATGTATATGTATAACTGATTCACTCTGTTATAAAGCAGAAACTAACACACCATTGTAAAGCAATTATACTCCAATAAAGATGTTAAAAAAAAAAAAAAAAAAAACACTTTGCAGTTGTTTCTTTGAACACTTGAGCAGCACTTTTCATTGTGTTAAGTTTCAGTTCCCTAAATTCAGTCCAGGATGGAATGAGCCAGCTTTCCCTAACTCTGACCTCTTAAGATACATCTTTGCTGGAGGATCTTCATTTGAATCTCCCACTCATTGTGGTCAGATGGTAATAATAGGTAATATCAATTGAGTGCTTGCTGTGTGCCCAGAACTTTAAGTGATCTAAATGAACTATTTCATGTCACCTTCACAACAATATTAGGAGGTAGATATTCACACCAATCCTATCATGCAGATGAAAGAAACAAACGACAAGCATGAAGTGCTGAAAGATTTGATCACTGATTGCAAATCACACTCTCTGGCAATCTAGCCCATGCAATTAACCACTCCTCTGTGGTGGCTTCCCTGACTGTGGGCTTTGGAATCAGGCAGCATTGTGAAGTGTGTAGGGTCCAACACGGATTACCGGAGTGCCTCCAGGTAAGCCGGTTCCTCTCTCTGTGCTTGGGGATCTCATCCATAAACTAGGGGTAATTAAAAAGTAAACATAACTTGCCAAACAGTACTGATAATTCAATGAAGGTGGGGTGGGGGAAGGAAGGAGGGAGGGAGGGAGGGAGGGAGGGAGAGAGGGAGGAAGGAAGGAAGGAGGTATGGTAGGCTTTCTCTCTATGGCAGCATCTTTACTCTCTCCCTTACAAGAGCCTCTTGAGGGGCTGGAGGGAGCAGAGGCACTGAAAGGGATGAAGCTGTTGATTCCTGGGCCATGGTGCTCTACATGGTCAGGAAGGAGCCCGGAGCCCTGCCTGGAGGGGTACATACAGGATGACGCTCTCCCCCTTCACATGCCCTCTGGCTGAGGGCATCACCCCCACGATTTGCATCCCTGCCCCCAAGAATAGCTGGACTCGGACTCCCTAAAATCTGAGTACTGCTGGGCCTTCCACTTTCAGGTTTCCCAGTGGGCACTGTGGGGAGAACAAACCACAGACCAGTGTGCGGCCGGCAGCTTCCTGACAGACACACCGACAGCTGGTGGGATCCCAGTGTAATGCGGACTCGAGTCTTGGGATCCTTTTGCCCCTGAGGCCAAGGGAGATGAGAAGCTATGCCAGAATCCATGAAAGACGGAGGGAAGCGGAGTGGAGCTCAGGAGGGTACACTCTGTGGGTCTCTCTGGGCTCCAGAACGTAAACAGAGAACCTCTGGCTCTGTTTATTCGCCCCTCTTCTCACCTCTTCCCTTTGTTGCCTCCTCCTCCTTTATTCGCTGTTCCTCCTGCTTTCTCCTTTTCTGTCTACTGTCCCTCCTCTATCCGTCACCACACCGTCTCTTCTCTCATTCACACACACTCACGCACAATCTCTTCTCCCTCAGGACGCAGAAATGAAACAGCTTTGGAGCCCTGCACCCCTAGATGAGGTTTCAGAGCCTCAGGAAGCATCTCCGCATCTCTGCCTCATATACACCTCCACACCCACCCACCGTAAGCTCATGGGCCCATCGAATGCCAGGACTGAAAAGGAACTTGAGGCTGGCTTTACTCAGCTGTTATTCACTGCTGAGTCAGGAGAGCCTAAAACATGCCCGGGAAATAGCAGGCACTCAATACAGATGTGTTAAATGAATAAAGTAATGAAATGTAAGTTCTTGACCCCAGTTTTATAGGTGGGGAAACCAAGGTTCCAAGACAGCTGAGTCTCCTTCCCAGGATCACACTGTGACTTAATAGCAGAACCAAGCTTTTGCCTCACATCTCATTTCTTACCCCCCGCACTATTGGGATTGTCAAACCCAGGCCTTTGATTTAAGGCACTGAAGGTACCCCTGTGATTCCATCCATTGCCAGCTATTAACACTGCCGCAGAGACCACCCCCCAGCCTTGGGAGAACTGAAGGGAGGAGTCCCCAGAGAGCTGGGTTCTGGATACAGGAGCAGCCCTCCCGGCTACAGTCCTGGCAGGGCTCTCACACTCGGTGAAGGCAGGCCAAGTGCCAGCCCCTAGCTGCCCACTCCAGAGAGGGGCCGGGAGCTAGGGCAGAGAGCCAGCAGGACTGCGTGTGTGGAGGGTAGTTGAACCCCTGGTCAGAGATGCTGGCAGCTCAGCAAGGTACCAGATCCAAGGTGGCCCAGAATGTCTCTGCTTTCTTTTGGATCCCTGTTGGAGCCACAGTGGAGTGCAGGCAGAATGGAACTGTCCTGCCAAGTTACAAGATGCTCAGTAGTGAGGCTGTGTGGCCCAGGGTAAGGGCATGGTCTTGGGGGTCAGCCTGACTGAGTCCAAATCCCTCCTCTTCCACTGGCTGGTGTGCAGGCCTTTCAATAGTTGCTTATGTCCTCTAGGTCTCAGTGTTCCCATCTATAAACTGGGGATACAATAATGCCTCTATCCCTGAATTTTGTGAGGATTAGATATGTTATAATGTGTAACACACTTAAAACTTTGGCAGGAAAATCTACATTTTATAAATGCTAGCTATTACTATTATCATCGTGCATTTGAATATAATGCGACCACAGCCGTCTCACAGTGTAGGTTACCCCAAACTCCCCAGGCCCCTGCTCCAGGCTTGGTCCATCTTAGACTTCCTTCTTCCTGGCTGAAGGAAGAAGACTCTCGGGAGAATCAGCAGACATTGAAGAGCCTCCGGTACAAGGGAGGCCAGGAATCCAAGGTCAGGGCTTATTTAGTGGTGGTGTGCTCTCTGAGGGATGTGTCACCCCTTTCCTGTGGGCCCAGCTTGGGGCTCCGAGTATAAGAGAGCTAACTCAAATGTGGAGCATGACTCTGGAGGGGGTTCAGAATGCACGCATGCAATGCCCTCATTTTGTGATGGAAACCCGGGGCCTCCAGTGGAAAAGGTGTGCCCACGGTCACCCAGGAGGTGCCCAAGCTGGATGATAACCGAGTCCTGCGTCTCAGCCACTGGCTGCCGCTTTTCCCACGCAGGGCTGCCCTGAGAAAGGCCTGGGTTACAGAGGGTACCAGACCTAACTGCTATAAAGCACTCTGTGAACGGACAGTACTCCAGAAGGACCAACCCCGACGCTGGTTCTCCCGCTCTGAGGGGAGGGGACTCAACTAGTCACTGTGAGAGGCAAATTAAGGCACGTGTGTTTTATACAGGGCACCACTTAGAAAACTCCTTCCAAAGGCTCCTGGGAATAATCCCTTCTCTTCCAAGGAGTGAGCCTTTTGCTCTAAAGGAACCATTTATTCTGATAAGATCAAAGTAATCATTAAGGGTCGTGCTCCTCTCTGAACATGCTTTTTTTATTACATATGTAGTGAGGCCCCATAATGAGTTGCTTCATGCAGATCTATAGTTGCACCTTCACGTGACAGACTAATACCCAACGCGATTCCACCTATATTTTAATCCAGTGCTTTCTCCCGGCAGCACAGTGAGGCCTCCAGCCCAGCAGGAAAAAAATAAAACGTGGATTCTCCCACTTTATAACTGTAAAACCTCAGACAAGTTACTTTACTGTCCTGTAAAATGGGAATAAGAAATTCATCCCAAAATGGACTTGAGGACATAGGGAGGGGGAAGGGTAAGCTGGGACGAAGTGAGAGAGGGGCATGGACATATATACACTACCAAATGTAAAACAGATAGCTAGTGGGAAGCAGCCGCATAGCACAGGGAGATCAGCTCGGTGCTTTGTGACCACCTAGAGGGGTGGGATAGAGAGGGTGGGAGGGAGGGAGACGCAAGAGGGAGGAGATATAGGGATATATGTATATGTATAGCTGATTCACTTTGTTATGCAGCAGAAACTAACACACCATTGTAAAGCAATTATACTCCAATAAAGAGGTTAAAAAAAAAGAGTAAGTGAAGAGTCTGAGTTCACTCCCTGTCAGTGGTCCCAATTTCACATATTAGGAAACTGAGGCCAAGAGATCTGGACATGGAGGTAAAAATGCCCAAGACCCACAAGATACTTAGGGGGAGAGGCAGGCTGCCCAATTCCCAGCCCCACAATTTCTCTACTATGCCCTGGGTTCGAGTTCATAACATTGGAACTGACACATTGAAAGCTGATGTAAATGTAGGAACTGTTTTAAGTAAGCCTTTTGGTCCTCTTATCTCATCCACAAAATGAAGATAGTGAAAATATCTACTTTACCAGGCAGCAGGGAGAACCAAATAAAGCCACCAAGTGAGCTTGTTTTGCCGGTAGGGGAGAGATGCATTGATTTAAGAGATCACAAAGGTTTGTTTCCCCTGCTTATTTATCCCCAATAAGGATGACTGGGATGCTCCTTGAAATGCGTATTCCCAGGGCCCACATTCACTGGACTCATACAGGAATGTGGCAGGAGCCAAGGCATATGCATTTTCATCAGCTTCTGCCTGGGATGGCTTTGTGCCCAAGTTTGAGAATCATCAAACAAGACTGTTCTGTGTGCCTTTCAGAGGAGAAGATGCAAAGACCTGTGCATGTAGGACCACATTTACTGCTTAGAATCAACCGATTAAGAAACAGGCCCAGAGAGGTTAAGTAACTTGCCCAGGGTCACAGAGCTAGTAAGTGGTAGCTCTGGACTTTGTACTCCATGAAGGTCTACATTTAAAGTCCATGTTGACCCCATATTGTCACTCTGCCCCTCCTTACTGACCAGAACCAGCACCTCCTGCTTCCTTTCAAGGCACGTGGAAGAGCAGAACCTCTGCTGTGTTCCCAGACTTTGGGCAGCTCAGTCAGGTGTACTAATCGCCCCTCTCATAGCTCTTTGCTTTCCTGACCTAGAGCCTAACCAAGAAGTCAGACAGTCCCTCGTCCAACCCAAGCTCCCCAGGAGGGCCACCCACTAACACCTCATCACGCAGCCCAAAGAACAGCAACCCATTTCCTCTTTGCTTCCCTGCCTGGGACAAACACAACAGCAAGAATCAAAGAAAGCCTCTGGAAATTAAAATGTGAAGTGTGCAGAGGTGGCCCGGGCTGATGGGCAGCCTAATTTTCCAGCTCCTTGTCGGCTAGCGCACATTCCTGATGCATAAAAAGGCACATCTCCTCCACCACTCTGTCAAGCAGGGATGAGTACTACATACTACACTCCATCAAGTTTCTTTCACTTAATGTTGTCAGACACAGACCGAAACCAAAGTCCTAGCCCAGCTGGTGAGAGGGACACAGCCACTTCAATCCATGGGAAGGCGACCTGGCTGTTAAAAGGCACCTTGGATGTGAGTCCTGGTTCTGTGGGCTTTAGCAGTGGCATCCCCTCTCTGGGCCTCAGTTTCCTCATCTGTGAAATGGAGTGGTAATACCCAAACCACGAGGTCCAGCACCTCACAAAGTGTCTGGCATACAGTGGATGCTCAGTGAATACTTATAGGCCAAATGGAGGAACTGATGAGTGCCTAAGAAATGATTAAGTGACACACCTAGATCAGTACTGGGCCAAGAGCAGATGATCAACGGAATAGTTGTGATGCTGGGAAAACCACTTATACCTCTCTAGCTACAGAACCCGATGTGGCTTTCCTGGCCCTCCAAGCAACCCAGTTCCAGAACTTTACAGCCCCCATACCCTCCACATCCAAAGCTGTGTTCCCTGCTAAATCACTGAATAATCTGATGAAATGATTCAGGCTAAGGTGCAAATGGCTGCTAATGACTAATTCAGATGGATGGAATCAAGTCATAGATCCCATGTGCATTTCAGTCACTGTCATGAATATTCAGTTCTAAGAGGGGAGTGGTCGGCACCATGACAACATTAGGGGATATTTGGGACAGGGATGGGGGATGAGTCTTTGACTAAAATCAAAGAGGCAACACCTGAGGAACCACCTTCTCTACCAGGCCAGGTTCTGATGTTCCAGAGCCGGGTTTCTCCACCTTGGAACTATGAACATTTGGGGTCAGATAATTCTTTGTTGTGAGGATTCTCCTGTGCTGGTTGGGATACTGGGCAGCATCTCTGGCTTCTATCTACTAAATGCCAGTAACATCTCTGCCTCCACCAGTTGGGACAAACAAAAATGTCTCCAAACATGGCCAAATGTCCCCAACGGGGCAAAATTGCCTCCTGGTGAGAAGCACTGGTCTAGAGTAAAAACAATAAAAATGTGCTAACCCAGTAATACAGAACTCATCAATCCCAGGGTCTTGAATACACCATGGTATCTCTTACCACCTGCACATTCTGTTCCCTCCGTCTGGAATCTTCTCTCCCTGCCCGTCCCCACCTCACCACCTGGCAAGCCTCTACTGCTCCCCAACTCCTGGGCCATTTCCTCTGCCAAGCCTTCCAGGGCCTCCTGAAACTGGGACAGCAGAGAGATGCTTTCCACATCTACAAGCCAGTTATGCTCGCTTGGTCACACTGTGGTTATTTCTCTGCACCCTTGAAGGAAACCTTGCATTCTTGGAGGGCAGGGTCCCTGCCTTATTCATGTTTAAATTCCAAGCTCCTAATACTGTGGCTACTGTGGCCTAGGATTGAGTAAATAAATGCAGGAATGGAACACTAACCCTTAATGACTGCCTGGGACACGTCAGGCCCACCGGGCATCTTATGTCTGCATGCCGTCATGCCGCTGTCCATGAGCATCATGGGCTGTTATCGCCACATGTTTCTAGTGAGTAACAGACTCCCAGAGAGCAGGGAGGACTCACCAGTGTCACACAGGCAGCAAATGGCACAATGGGGCGCGTACACTTAATTCTGTGGGCTCCCGCTCTGCAGCCTGCCCTCCTGGCTTTCCACTCATGGGCTCACCTGCCTTGCTTCCTACCATAGCCGGATAGCAGCGCTCTCGGCCTTAGGGCCCTGGGGCTCCAAGGACACCCCACTGCTTCCTCTCGCCAGGGCTCCCGACCCTGCTGGCTCTGGGCAGTGGAGCAGCAGGCAGGGCAGTGTGGGTGGTGTCAATGGTGGGCTCCAGCTCAGCAGTCAGGCTCCTCCCCAGCTCTGCTTCCTGAGCAGAAGATGCGGGCATTCTCAACACACTCTCCTGTCTCTGGTGGTGGTATTACACTCCTTCAACCTACCCAGTAATGGGAAACTTCGGGGGCTACAATAGAAACAATGATTTTTTTCCCCCTCTCCTAGAGTCAAGACCATAATTTAATAAAGGTAAAAAAAAAAAAAAAAAAAAAAAAACTAAGGTATTCCAATTCCTCCTCTCTCTGTTTTTTGTTTCTTGTTTTCTAAAATTTAGTTTTAGTCATGATGTTAGGTTGACAGTCCTGAGTGCTGAAGTTTATCCATTCCCATAAGGGGTCTGGTGCAGACATAGAGTGAGCCATTTTTATGCATGCATGCACACACACACACACACACACACACACACACGCACACAGCTTGAAAAGAACAACTTCTTTTACAAAAACAAAAAATCAGCTGCAATAAACTGATCTGGGCACAGTCTGTCTGCCCCATCTCTGATTTCTGAAGGCACGTTCTCAAATGTAAACTGACATTCCAGGCAATCAATTAAGACCTTTGCTCTGATTCACTTTGTTACAGAGCAGAAGCTAACACAGCATTGTAAAGCAATTATACTCCAAGAAAGATGTAAATAAATAAATAAATGTATGTATGTATGTCAGAAGTTGTAGGTTCAAAAAAAAAAAAAGACCTTCGCTTTGGCCAAGGACCACACATTTGATCCTACCTGCTTTCACTCAGTGTCTGTAATTGACTTCTTGGTTCTGGGCCTTCCCAGATAGAGTCTCTTCTGGGAACATGAACATTATCTTCCAGACAGCTTTATGCCTTTGCCAACTGAAGACCTTCCAAAGTCCTGGTGAAAGGCCCCACTCAGGCCCCCACTCTGCAGAACACCATCCCACCCCCTGCTTCATCCTGAATCACCAACACTCTATTCATGAAAAGAAGTTCATGAGGGGTGGGGGAAGATTCCATGACCACAAAGAAACCTTCAGTATTGGAAGTCAACAACATGCTTTTGGGACTTCCCTGGGGACGCAGTGGTTGGGAATCCACCTGCCAATGCAGGGGACATGGGTTCAATCCAGGAAGATCCCACATGCCGCGGAGCAAGTAAGTCTGTGCACCACAACTACTGAGCCTGTGGTCTAGAGCCCACGCGCCACAACTACTGAGCCCACATACCACAACTACTGAAGCCCACTCGCCCAGAGCCTGTGCTCTGCAACAAGAGAAGCCACCGCAATAAGAAGCCCGTGCACCCCAATGAAGAGTAGCCTCTGCTCACCTCAACGAGAGAAAGGCCGCGTGAGGCAATGAATACCCAACGCAGCCAAAAATATATTAAATTAAAAAAAAAAAAAGAAGTCAACATCCTTTGAGTATGAACTATGTCCAGGATTGACTCTCATCCCAATATTATTTTTGTCCCTCGTATGGACATGTAGCAGACATTCTAATTGTTTTTCTTTCTTCCTGTACATTTTTGCTTTTAATCTTTATTGCAGGAAGGTAAATATATGACATAACACACTTTGCAGATGAGGAAATAAAGGCTCAAAGTAAAACTGAGTTGAATCTAATTGTATTTAACTCAATTCATGTAATCAATCAACCAGTATTTACTAACTGCCTAAGTATCAGCTGGACACCATTCTAGACTCGGGACACAGAGAAACAAGATAGACGTGGCCACGTGCCCTCCTAGCTGGGAAGAAATACGTGCCAATTAGCCATATGGTGCCCACAGCCATGTGGAAAGTACTCAGTGAGTTGAGCACAGCGGGGCTATGGGAGTTGAAGAAGGAGACCCAACCCTAGCACGGTCTTATAGGCTCATGGGAGGAGGTAACACCTCCATTGAGAGCCATAGGGTCAGCTGAGTTCTCAAGGAGAACAAGGTGAACAAAAGCATTCCATCCAGAGGAAGCACATGTGAATATACAGGAAAAAATGGTGAATATGGATCCTTCAAAAAACTGGAAAAAAATGCAGCCTAGCTGATATCTAGATTTGAGGAAGCAGGAACAAGGCCATGGTAGGTAATGAGGCTGGAGAGACGGACTGCAGGCTGGATCATGCCAGGCCTTGCAGGCCATGCTCGGGATGTGGGATTTCCCCTGATATCCAAAAGGAGCCTCTACAGAGATTTAAGCACCTTAAAAAGAGATGAGACTGGCAGGCTGGCCCTCCTCCTACTCTACTGCAAAAGGAAGAGATCTGGAGGGGGTTAAGAGTGGTATTGAGGGAAACTTACTGCAGCAGGCAGGACCTGTCCTGGGTGACCTAGAGCTGGAGAAGCAAGGGTGGCTTGGGCATAAGGGGAAGTAAGGGGTCGAGCACACTGCATGTTGTGTTTCAGGAGCAATAAACTTGAGAGGGCGGGAGTGAGATGTTGCTGGAGCAGCTGGTTGGCGAGAGACTGTGGCATCGCCCATGTAACTTATTTAATAATAAAGCAGGCAGACAAGAGACACCATCTGAAGTGGACATTCTTGGCCCTGGTCCCTGAGGGAGAGGCCGATGACAGGCCAGACTCTTGCAGGTCCAGCACAGACTGGCCTGCCCTTCCAGAAGGTACTAGACTGTTCCGGACTGTCCACAGGAGGGGTCTGGGTCAGAGTGCAGGGGCTCACCTCTCACTTCCTGGCCCTACAACACAGACACAGACAGCACAGCCCTCCTCCCATCTCCTCTGTTGCCGTGGGTTCTCCAGGCACCCTCTCTGATGTCTGTGAGAGCAGCCAGCCCGGCCAGTGCCGAGTCTAAGCTAGGCTGACCTAGACTGATCATATGACCAAGAGCTGGGCACTCAGGGCTGGAACCCCACTGTCCTTCCTGGATTCAGAGGCTCCTCTTCCCTTCTCCCTTTCCTACCAGACTCTTTAATGATGAAGAGTGGCTTATCAATTCCCCTCCTAATTACCTGCTGTATATCCTCATGGAGACTGATAAGGAAGTAATTAGAATGGACATGCAGGGATTACAGGAAGGCAAAATATTCCACTGTCAAGATAAGGCCACTTTCCCACCACCCCCTTCCCTGACAAATGACTGAGCAGGATTGGGGTATTTTTAGAGATGGAGAAGCTGGAAGGGGAGTCAGGGAAATGGAATGGAGGAAGGGGGTGGGAATGCACGAAAGGAGCCCTGAACTCTCATCCAATTCAGGAGTCCCAACGTCAAAGCCTTTCAGACACCAGGCTGGTAGTTAAATGAGGGGCGCAGAATGGATGGGGGAAAATCAGCAGCACATACATGATGATAAATGACAACTGACACTTGGCCTCAGGGAGTTACGGGGGGTGGGGGGAGGGACGGGGACTTCATATCCCTTTCAGAAGAATCAACACAATGGAGCCCCAGCAGCGCATTGCCATGCAGGAAGGAGGCCCAGTTTTGGCAGCTCTTCTAATTTTTCCAGAGAAGCTAGAAATCCAGCTGTTGTGTAAAATTTCTCATGTATTTTTTTTTTTCATTCTAGAAACCTATCCACTTTTTTTAAAGTAAAATATTTTACGAGCCAAGCAAAATGATATCTGCATGCGAGATATGGCCTGCGGGCAGCCAGTTTGAGATGGCTATTTTAATCCAACACCTTCTTTACAGACGTGGAGACTACACAGGCATTCAGAGTCAAAGAGGGCCCTGCCATGGTCACGGAGCAAGTTTATGGTCGGCCAAGACTCAAGCAAGCTTTCTTGATGTCCCACCCTCCCGCTTTTCACAATACTAAACACTGGAGGTTGATCACAGATCACAGGAATCAAACAGGCATGTGAATACTACTAATGAGTGTGAGCAGAGATATCCAACTGCACAAAGAAAATTCTACAGCGGGAAATGAAGAAATCACTTCCAGTGGTGGTTGTGGAGGAAGGGTAGACAAAAGGCTTCATATGCAAGAGACTGAACCATGGATTGCTTCTGTATGAGAATCTCAGAGCACCCACTTCTGTATTAGGGGGTTGAGACTGGGGACATGGGCACAATCCCAACCCTTTAAGCAGCTGGTAGACTGGAGCAGGGGGAAGCAGACCCATAAATTGATAGGGGTGATAAAGCGTTGCAAGTGCCAAGAAAGAATCTTCAAAGAAACAGAGCCAAAAGAAGGGGTGTCTAATCTATGTGGAAGTGATGATGACAAGAAGATTCTCAAAAATAAAATGACACTTAAGATGGAGTTTGAAGGATAATTAGTTTACCATGGATAGGAGCAATGACTTATAGGTTAACTCTCAAGGACTGGGACGTTTGAAACTGAGTGGAGAGCATGGATTTCAGGCAATGGGAGCATATAAGCATGGTCCTGAGATGTAAATGCAGGGCGAGTATATGGAGCTGAGCAGCAGAGGTCATTTTAGCTACAGTATTTGTTCAAGATGATAGCCTTGAGTGGCAGGGCCAAAGAGGGAAGTCAAGCCCACACCTGACAAGGCCGAGTGTGCCAAGCAAAGATGTATGTATATGTTAGGCAGGAAATGGACAGCTGCTGAAAGTTTGTGAACAAAGACCAGAGGTGATGACACTATAGGCGTTGTGTCTGGGGAAGAGTCATGTATAGAGTGAACTGGAGGGTAAAAACCTGATGCAGAAGCCTCTTGAAAGGTTGCTAAGAACTCAAAAGTCCTCGTTCAATGACTATTTGTCGAACAACTCTCATGTTCCAGGCACTATGCTAAGAGCTGGCGATCCAGTGATGAAGAAAGCAACCATTCGATACATGTCTTGCACACCCAGCATGTACAAAGCACACTTTGAGAAGAGAGTTTCAGCCTCATTCACTTGACAGCCAAGCACAGAGCTTGACACAGAGTAAGTGCTCAGTGATGGTTTGCTCCATCTAAGTGGACAGGTCCAAAGGATAAATCGAAGGACCAAGTTTGAGTAATTCCAGCAGAGCTCAAAGGCATGGTTGAGAGAGAAGACGCATGGTGGGAGAAAAGATCTCTGATTCTGAGATCAGGATTCTGGATTTCTCTTGAGTCTTTGTAATTGTTATACAACCCTAAACGATTCCCTTTCCCAGCCTGGGGGTCGGTTTCCACATCTACAAAATTGAGGAGCTTGGGGAAGTTCCAAGCTTCTATGTCCCAAGAGTCATATGTGAAATTGAAATCATGGTAAAATGGGGTAGACTGAGACGGAGGAAGAGAGTATAATATGTGCAAAATCTCTGAGTCTGGAAAAATAGAGTGCCGCAAAGAGGAAGGGGAGGAAAGCCAGATTCGGGAGCCTTTGGGGCTACTCAGAGCTGTGGAGCTGGATATCTGCCAACTTCCAGAATCACCTCTCTACCTTGACCTGCCCCTGTAAAGACCTCAAGTTGAATGGCCAATGCTGTTTCCCATCACTTGCATTATTATAATTACTGAGTTCATTGGTCTTCTCTAGGTATTCCATACATTGAAGAAAAGCACTTTCCTGATGACTGTTAATTAATCCTTCACCACCCCTAGGCATGGTAGAGACTGCTGAGCAGCCTCATTTTTCATCCCAGGGAAATGGGCACAGAAAGGGGCTGAAGGGTCACTCAGTCAGGCTGAGGCTGAATCGAGACTGGAACCTGGGGTCTTTCTACAGCCATTCATCACCAGCCCTAGGGTTAATGCAGCCAGAGAGGCACAAAGTGCTGGAGTGAATAAGCAATGAGTCACTGCAAGAAGAAAGCGATGGCGAACCCTTCACAGAGTGGGTGATGGATAGGAGTCTCATGGAGAGAAAAAGAAGAGTGGATGCTCTTTGGAGACTGAAAGGGAAACTGAAGGCTTGGGTACCATCCCAAAGAGTCTGGGCCTATAGGAGATGTCTTCCCAGAGAAAGGTAACCTCTGGTAAGAGGATCATAGCAGGTTTACCTCTAGTTGGAAGGACCAGGGATGGGTAACTTGCTATAGGAGGGCAGGGAAGACTTACAGAAAGAGGCGGTATTTGAGTTGATTGCCCTTAAAGAACTACAGGTCAAAAAAAAAAAAAGCTCAGAGCTGTCACAGCTCTGAGCAAAGCCGCAGCTGCCCCACCTTCTTCAGGATGGGCAGTTAATTCGTCCAACTCGCTGCTCCCCAAGTCTCTCATTTTTTAACATGCATTCAGGGTCCCTGTCACTGCTGAGTGAGGATGAACTAGGATAGGGTTTTAAAGGAACAGAGGGGAGAACCACCCAGAAAGGGGGAGAAAAAAGGAACCCTGCTGTTTTTACATTTTTTTTTTTT
>NW_006775143.1:1814509-1815899 GCF_000442215.2 Lipotes vexillifer | reverse complement strand
TTTTTTTTTTTTTTTTTTTGCGGTACGCGGGCCCCTCACTGTTGTGGCCTCTCCCGCTGCGGAGCACAGGCTCCGGACGCGCAGGCTCAGCGGCCATGGCTCACGGGCCCAGCCGCTCCGCGGCATGTGGGATCTTCCCTCCCGGACCGGGGCACGAATCCGCGTCCCCCGCCATCGGCAGGCGGACACCCAACCACCACGCCACCAGGGAAGCCCCAACCCTGCTGTTTTTAATCAACTAAATGACGAAGGAGGGGAGCATGGGGTGAAGGTGAAAAGAGGGGTCACGTGCACTTACTTCTCTAAGATCACTTGGCAAGAGGTGCAAGCTCTCAGGACTCCATGTAAAGCGGGCTGTGCTCGGTTGCCGCTGAGGTCATAAATGCAGGGCCCAGAAAAGCCAGGAGACTATAATGATAATAGCTTCCACTTATTGTTTACTGTGTTCCAGGAATGGAGCTGGACACTTAAATAATAATGGACATGATGACCGTTTTTAAGCACACACTGTCCTGGGAGCCCGTACTTGGCCCTTCTTGTACACTAGCTCTTTTAATCCTTAATCCGCCCTGTGAAGTATGAACTGTTAATCACTGTTAAATCTAAGCAAAGAAACTGGGACTCAGAGGGGTTATGTAGTTTCCCTAAGGTCGCCAGTGACTGGCAGAGCAGGGACTCAAGCCCAGGACTTCGCAACCCCACAGCCCTTGCTCCTAACCTCTATGTACCCATTTGAGCACTTACTTGTCTGCACCTACAGCTTCTCCATTACCAGGGAAATAAGCTGATCAGGCCAGAGACCCTGAAGGAGAGATCCCCAAGTGAGCCTGGCTGCCCCCATCACCCCCTCCCGCTAGGTCACTCCAGCCAGTTTCCAAGAGGGAATAAAGGTGGTAAAGAACTCCTTCACCTTTTTTTTTTTTTTTTACAGCCTCTGCCTAAGTCTGCAGGAAACCCAACTGACATGGTTAAGAATGAGTCCATCTGAGACACAGAGTAAGAAAGCTTAGCCAGATGTTGGGGACGGATGGAAACACAGAGCAGAGTTTTTCACCCTGAGCCCCTCTCCAAAGCCCCTCTAGGTTGGTTCCTGGAGGACTCCCTGGGGACCGATGCCAACGCAGAGAGCAGAAGGGAAGAGAGAAAGGCGTCACACCTTGGACTCCAGGAATTAAAGCAGCCAATAGCTCACAGCCCCCCATCTGGACTTCAACACTTCAGCTTGATCTTTGGTGCAAGATCCTGCCTCCACCCAAATAACCTTTTGTCTGCCCCCTCCTCACCACGCCCCTCCTCCATGTCAGCCTCCAAGAATACAAGTGTGGACACAGAACACAGCAGAGATGGTTCATGCTCCACCCCACACACCGAAAACACAATCTTCCCCTCT
>NW_006775143.1:1795184-1814499 GCF_000442215.2 Lipotes vexillifer | reverse complement strand
AGCAGGAAGAGAATCCCCCAAGTTTAGCTGGGCAATTGCCACCTTCCCTTGGAGCTGACTGTGACCATACATCTGAGTCCTGGCTACAGGGATGTAAATGGAAATTAGCTGAACTTGACCTAATTATTTTAACCCTAACCCTGAAATGAAATGAAGAGGATACGCCCTTCTCCTGGACTCTTGTCCTTCACATGGCTAAAATTTGGACACAGTGGATGCTGCTGGGACAACCGTGTTGGTCTAGGAGGTGAATTTGAGAATGCAGGCCACGTGCAACAAAGCAACAAGGTAAAAGGACCCAACACAGTGTCCTACATCAGAAACACCTATGAGAGAGGCAAACATCTCTCTTGTGTAAGCCACTGGAGTGCTGGATTTCCTGTTACTTGTAGCTTAATCAATACTTACACAGAGAGAAGGGATTACATGGTGAAGACTATGAATGTCTTGATTGCAGGAGTCACATTTCCTATGTCATGTGTTTATCCCCAAACAGTGCAGGTTAATAGAAAGAACAAAGTCTTGGGAGACAGACTAGAATTCCAATAGGTTTCTACCACTTACCAGACACTTAACTTACCAAGCCTCAATTTTCTCATCCATTAAATGGGGCTCTGAGGGTTAAATGAGATAAGCTATACCCCGATGGAGGAAGGGCTGTGTCTGTCTTGATCACTGGCATATCTATCCAGCAACGCTAGCAAAATGTTATTGGTACATGGTGAATGCTGGATAAAGAACTGATGAATAAATAAATGGGCAGGGTGCACCAAGCACGTGGCCCATCGTGGGTGCACTCGGAACACTGTTAACCACCAACACAGTACTAATATACCTCCCCCGTCGGATCTTTTGAATATAAACCAAAAGACTATCAAACACGGGGGAAAAAAAAAAAAAGCTCGGTCTGTGAGTTAAATGTCTGAGTTTTGCTGCAAAAACACTTAGGAAGGGTCTCTTTGCCCTTTTAAAGTTGGAAAGCTGAAGCATAATTACCTTCCTCTCTCTACAACCTTCCAAGAACATTTCTCCTCAACAACTGCTCCATTTATGCTCCATTTAATTTTCACAGATATTCTAAGATGCTAATTTTCTTTCAGACTTTACCAGGCAGGCTCCTCGGCTTCTGCCTAAAAGGGACAGAACCCCCAAATCTAGAAAATATAAGGCGCACCGTGAGGGAGTGGGTCAGCTCCCTGCCACCAAGGGGCCTGTAGACTTGACACAAAAAGTAAAGAGAGGAAGAAACAAACTCCTTTTTGCTTTTCGAGAACTTCCTTTGTCTCATAATAAGAGTAAACAACTACTTATCAGACATCTATGCTATGGCAGGCTCTACGCTAGATGTCTTACCATGGGTTCTCTTATAACCCTCACAACAAGCCCACACGTGTGCAGGCTCAGCCTAGTTAATGGATGAAAAAATGGAGAAAATGGAGGTTCAGGGAGCTTAGGCTGCTCACCCAAGGCAAGAGCTGATGCCTGCCCACACACAGAATGGTGTATGAATATTTACAATCGCATTATTCACAATGGCCAAAAGGCTACCCAAATGCCCATCAACTGATGAATGATCAACTAAATATGCTATATCCATACAATGGAATATTAGATGGTCTTAAAAAGGAATTTACTGACACATGTTACAACATGGATGAACCTTGAAAGCATCATGCTAAGTGAAAGAAGCCAGTCGTAAAATACCACATATTATACCACACATTATATGATTCCATATATACGAAGCGTCCAGGGAGTAGATTCGTGATTCCTTAGGGAGGTATTCACTAAAGGGCATGGGATTTCTTTTTGAAGTGATGCAATGTTCTAAGACTGACTAGTGATGGCTGCACTGGTGAATATATTAAAATCCATTGAACTATTTATGCTAAATGGGTGAAATATAGTGTGTTGACATAGCTCAATAAACCTTTTTTTTTTTTTTTTTTTTAAGCTGGTGCCTGAAACCATGTCTGGAAGGTTTCCAATTCCCGTTTATTCCACCTCATCACCTTGCCCTTGGCATGTGCCACCTCACTGAATTCTCAGGATGGTTCTGTGAGGTGTGGATGACTGTTCTCATTCCATAAATGAGGAAATTGAGAGACAGAGTGGAAAAATAATGTGTTCTCTTTCCAAAGGCAATTTTAATTTACAGAAAAGAAAACTGATTTTCTCAACATCTCCATATAGGAGATACCCACCTGTGTTCATTATAAACAGAGAATCTGAGCCAGAACAGATCCTAAAATGATCTAATCCAGTGATTTTCAAATGGCCCCAAAGTGTCATCCCCTAAAGACGCCCACGAAGGTGTTCAGGGGGATTGCAGGGGGATTGGGAGGTTCAACAGAGCAGTTTTTAAATTCTATTTTACATGCTGGGCTTCCATATAAGATTTTTATGGAAAATACGGATAAGATAGTTTGGAAGCCACGGATCTTGTCCAATTTGCTCATTTTAAACATAAGATAATTTACACAAGAGAGAAAAAAGGTCTCTTTGGAGTCACGTGGTGAGTTAATATTAGGGCTGGGCAGAGGGCTAGTTTTCCTCCCCCTCCAAATCACAGGTTCCTCTTAGCCCAGATTAATGGCCTGGAGCAAGAAGATGAGGTTGGAGAACTTGCTTCCATTCACCAACTCATGTTCCAAACCAGAGGTCAGCAAACCTTTCTGTAAAGGGCCAGATGGTAAATATTTTTGGTTTTGCCTGACGTGGTCTCTTTAGCAATTCACTTGGCCATTGTAGTAGGAAAGCAGCCACAGACAATACATAAAAAGGGGTGTGGCTGTGTTTCAATAAAACAGATAGGGGAGGAGGGCACAGTTTGCTGATTCCTGCCATGAACAGAGCCCTCACTGTCACTCATGTCTCTCGCCAGGGATAGAAGGGGCAGCATATAATGAGGGAAGTGGCCCCTCCTCAATGCCTTTGTTAGAACTGCCTCAGGTGGCAGTGTGGTTGGGTGGAAAGCCCTGTACCTGGAGTCAGGCAGATTTTCAGGTCCAGAAATCCAGCCCCTTACCTCTGAGACAAGACTAAGTCAGCCACCTCTTTGAGCCCTTTCTTTTCCTTGCAACATGGCGACAACAGTGTTCGCCCTAGGGGATATTGCAAGGATTACACGGAAGTGGTAAGTCAGGGCTGCCTTTAACAGTGTGGAGAATAATGATGATCAGCAAAGCCAGCCCCAATTTCTGCCTTCATCTCTCATCGTTCTGCTTCTACCCGACTGTCTGCCTGTACTCATGCAGCACCAGCCACAGTGCCTACCTTGCTAAGTTCCTTTTACACACTCTGCTTCTTTACGCTCACAGGTGCCTCTCCCGGGAATGCTTTCCCCCAGACCTTCCTACAGCTCATTCTTCTCATTTTCCTAATTTCTGCTCAATTGCTACTTCCTGGCAGAGTTTTCCTGATAACACTATCTAACTCAACAACCCCTATTTTACCCTGTACCGCCAGGCACTCTATCACATCACCCTGCTTTACTTTCTTCATAGCCCTTCCCGCTACCTTAAATGCCAACACTTATGTATTTATTTACTTACTTGTTTATTGTCTGTTTCTCTCTCTGCGCCGTAAAGATCTTACTGGATCCTTCTGGTTTCCTAGAATCAAAATGGTGGCTGGAACACAGTAGGCACTCAGTAAATATTTGTCGAAAGAAAAAAAAAAGGAATAATGATTCCCCCCACACTGCTACAATTTTCTGAATTGACTTCTCCACCTTAAGCTCCTGTGTTTGGGGAGTACTGGGCTTGAATATAATATAAAAACCTCCATGTTAGGAAGGTCAGTCTAATGATGTACCCCTCAGTTAGGTACAGACTTACTTGGAACTCAGATATACTGTCTGGAATGATCTGGGTCTCTAATGACATTAATTGCCAAGAGCTGTCATTGCACCCAGATTGCAGAAAGGCCATTTCATTAATCTCCATATTAAATTAGACCTTCAAGCATCCTTGAACTCCCTCCCTGCTTACATTTTGCTGATAGAGAAACTGAGGCTCAGAAAGGAGAATGGACTTTCTCACAGTCTTCCTCTTCACTGAATGAGGAACCACTTAAATCAGTCAAGTCATAAAACTGTAGTGCCATAAGGTCCTTTAAATATCACCCCATCTGATAATACAGATGTAGAACTCAGGGCAAGAGAGAAAAATGGACTCTCCCAAGATCACACAGCATGTCAGTGGCAGAATTAAGACTAGAACCCATGTCTGTCTGTACCCAGAGTTCCACCCTCCATGCTGCTCTTTGGAGAGAAACAGAAAAGAAAGAAAAGGAAAATAAATTATTCCAGGCACACATTTAGCAATGCTCATAAATCCTGACAATATTAACAATACACGACAGCTTTGTTGAACAAATTGGCAGCCAGTGTAGGCAGCTTAAGGAGGCAAGAGGTCTGGGGAAAAAAAGAAAAAAAAAAAAAAAAGACCAGAAGACACACAGAAATCTTCCCATTCTGATCTTTTCTAAGTCTGTCTATAAAACAAGGGCTCAAACCAGAGACACTGGGGTATGGTGAGAGTTTGAAAGAGTTGCATACATGACGTGTGTGTGTGTGTGTGTGTGTGTGTGTGTGTGTGTGTGTGCGCGCACGCGCACGCATGCTCACACAGCTCCCAAGAGACTGCATGGGTAATAATCCATTCGTAAGATGTCACTCATCTGTTATACAAATTAACCTCCAACCCCCTCATGCCGGGGTTAGTTTGCTCTTTGTTTCCTTGACATTCAGCTGGGGAGATCAGAGGAGAATTAAAGAAAGTTCTTCAAGAGGTGAAAAGGGGAAGTCAGGGCTTCGGGGCCCTAGAAGCCTGGGCAATTAGCACTTGCCGCCCTGCTTCCCCACGGGGACAAGGACGAAGCTTGCCTTCGTCCTTATTTGCTCCATCCTGTCTCCAGATCCCGGTAAGTAATAACACTATGTCATATCTACTCTGTGCCTCGTGTGTGTTGACTGGCTTGTAAGCATCTTACCAACTCCCACCAGCTGACTGCTATCACTGTCCAGCCAGCTCAGTCTCCTACAGTGTCCCCGACTTCAATGAGGATGTTTGATTATTCACCCCCCAGCCAAGTAGCTTCCTGTAGTAAAGGACCATCCCCATCACTCCTCCCACTTCCCAAATGGTTTCTCATTCCTTTGTTCTGTACTCAGAAGTTCCAGGTCCCCGTGTGTCTGTGCCTTCATTGGGCCATATAATGTCAATTTCCCCCAACTGGAAGGCTGAGATGCTGTGACAAGTTCTGCTATAAAGGGTGAATTTAAAAAGAAATGCAGAGCTTCAAGATGGTGGAAGAGTAAGAAGTGGAGATCACCTTCCTCCCCACAAATACAACAGAAATACAGCTACACATGGAACGACTCCTACAGAACACCTACTGAACGCTGGCAGAAGACCTCAGACCTGCCAAATGACAAGAAAGTCCCCACGTACCGGGGTAGTGCAAAAGAAAAAAGAATAAAGAGAGACAAAAGAATAGGAACGGGACCCGCACCAGTGGGAGGGAGCTGTGAAGGAGGAAAGGTCTCCACACACTAGGAAGCCCCTTCGCGGGCGGAGACTGCGGGTGGCGGAGGGGGGAGCTTCGGAGCCGCGGAGGACAGCGCAGCCACGGGGGCGCGGAGGGCAAAGCGGAGAGACTCCCGCACAGAGGATCAGGGCCGACCGGCACTCACCAGCCCGAGAGGCTTGTCTGCTCACCCGCCGGGGTGGGCGGGGCCTGGAGTTGAGGCTCGGGCTTCGGTCGGAGGGAGCGCCGGGAGAGGACTGGGGCTGGCGGCGTGAACACAGCCTGCAGGGGGCTAGTGCGCCACGGCTAGCCGGGAGGGAGTCCGGGGAAAAGTCTGGAGCTGCCGAAGAGGCAAGAGACTTTTTCTTCCCTCTTTGTTTCCTGGTGCGCGAGGAGAGGGGATTAAGAGCGCTGCTTAAAGGAACTCCAGAGACGCGCATGAGACGCTAAGGCTGCTGCTGACGCCACCAAGGGGCCTGTGTGCGAGCACAGGTCACTATCCACACCTCCCCTCCCAAGAGCCCGTGCAGCCCGCCACTGCCAGGTTCCTGTGATCCAGGGACAACTTCCCCGGGAGAACGCATGGCGCGCCTCAAGCTGGTGCAACGTCACGCCAGCCTCTGCCGCCGCAGGCTCGCCCCGCATCCGTGCCCCTCCCTCCCCGCGGCCTGAGTGATCCAGAGCCCCCGAATCAGCGGCTCCTTTAACCCCGTTCTGTCTGAGCGAAGAACAGACAGCCTCCAGTGACCTACACGCAGAGGCGGGGCCAAATCCAAAGCTGAACCCCAGGAGCTGTGCAAACAAACAAGAGAAAGGGAAATCTCTCCCAGCAGCCTCAGGAGCAGCGGATTAAATCTCCACAATCAACGTGATGTGCCCTGCATCTGTGGAATACCTGAATACACAACGAACCATCCCAAAATTGGGGAGGTGGACGTCGCGAGCAACGATATTCTTTTTTTCCGTTTTTCTTTTTTTGTGAGTGTGTATGTGTATGCTTCTGTGTGAGATTTTGTCTGTAGAGCTTAGCTTTTACCAGTTGTCCTGGGGTTCTGTCTGTCCATTTGTTTGTTCGTTTTTTTAGTATAGTTTTTAGCGCTTGTTATCTTTGGTGGATTTGGTTTTTGCTTTGGTTGCTCTCTTATTTTCTTTTTTTATTACTTTTTAAAATTTTTTTAATAATTATTTTTTATTTTTAATTTTATTGTACTTTATTGTATTCTATTGTATTTTATTTTATCTTCTTTCTTTCTTTCTGTTTTTTTCTCCCTTTTATTCTGAGCCATGTGGATGACAGGCTCTTGGTACTCCAGCGAGGCATCAGGGCTGTGCCTCTCAGGTGCAAGAGCCAACTTCAGGACACTGGTCCACAAGAGCCCTTTCAGCTCCACATAATATCAAACAGTGAAAATCTCCCAGAGATCTCCATCTCAACACTGAGACCCAGCTCCACTCAACAACCAGCAAGCTATAGTGCTGGACACCCTATGGCAAACAACTAGCAAGACAGGAACACAACCCCACTCATTAGCAGAGAGGCTGCCTAAAATCATAATAAGGTCACAGACACCCCAAAACACACCACCAGACATGTACCTGCCCACCAGAAAGACAAGATCCAGCCTCATCCACCAGAATACAGGCACTAGTCCTCTCTACGAGGAAGCCTACACAACCCACTGAACCAACCTTAGCCACTGGAGGCAAACACCAAAAACAACGGGAACTACGAACCTGCAGCCTGTGAAACGGAGACCCCCAAACACAGAAAGTTAAGCAAAATGAGAAGACAGAGAAACACACAGCACATGAAGGAGCAAGGTAAAAACCCACCAGACCAAACAAATGAAGAGGAAACAGGCAGTCTACCTGAAAAAGAATTCATAAAAATGACAAAATGATCCCAAATCTTGGAAATAGAATGGAGAAAATACAAAAAACATTTAACAAGGACCCAGAAGAACTAAAGAGCAAACAGTGATGAACAACACAATAAATGAAATTTAAAATTCTCTGGAAGGGACCAATAGCAGAATAACTGAGGCAGAAGAACAGATAAGTGACCGGGAAGATAAAATAGTGGAAATAACTACTGCAGAGCAGAATAAAGAAAAAAGAATGAAAAGAACTGAGGAGAGTCTCAGAGACCTCTGGGACAACATTAAACACACCAACATTCGAATTATAGGGGTTCCAGAAGAAGAAGAGAAAAAGAAAGGGACTGAGAAAATATTTGCAGAGATTATAGTTGAAAACTTCCCTACTATGGGAAAGGAAATAGTCAATGGAGGCCAGGAAGTGTAGAGAGTCCAATGCAGGATAAATCCAAGGAGAGAAACGCCAAGACACATATTAATCAAACTATCAAAAATTAAATACAAAGGAAAAATATTAAAAGCAGCAAAGGAAAAACAACAAATAACATATAAGGGAATCCCCATAAGGTTAACAGCTGATCTTTCAGCAAAAACTCTGCAAGCCAGAAGGGAGCGGCAGGACATATTTAAAGTGATGAAAGGGAAAGACCTACAACCAAGATTACTCTACCCAGCAAGGATCTCACTTAGATTCAACAGAGAAATTAGAACCTTTACAGACAAGCAAAAGCTAAGAAAATTCAGCACCACCAAACCAGCTTTACAACAAATACTAAAGGAACTTTTCTAAGCAGGAAACAAAAGAGAAGGAAAAGACCTACAGTAACAAACCCAAAACAATTAAGAAAATGGTAATAGGAAAATGCATATGGATAATTACCTTAAATGTAAATGGATTAAATGTTCCAACCCAAAGACGTAGATTTGCTGAATGGATACAAAAACAAGAACTGTATGTATGCTGGGTACGAGACCCACTTCAGACTTAGGGACACATCCAGGCTGCAAGTGAGGGGGATGGAAAAAGATACTCCATGCAAATTGAAATCAAAAGAAAAACCATTAGCCAGACTCATCAAGAAAAAAGTGAGAAGACTTAAATCAACAGAATTAGAAATGACAAAGCAGAAGTAACAGCTGACTGCAGAAATACAAATGATCATGAGAGATTACTACAAGCAACTCTATGCCAATAAAATGGACAACCTGGAAGAAATGGACAAATTCTTAGAAATGCACAACCTTCCGAGACTGAACCAGGAACAAATACAAAATATGAACAGACCAATCACAAGCACTGAAATTGAAACTGTGATTAAAAATCTTCCAACAAACAAAAGCCCAGGACCAGATGGCTTCACAGGCGAATTCTATCAAACATTTAGAGAAGAGCTAACACCTATCGTTCTCAAACTCTTCCAAAATATAGCAGAGGGAAGAACACTCCCAAACTCATTCTATGAGGCCACCATCACCCTGATACCAAAACCTGACGAAGATGTCACAAGGAAAGAAAACTACAGGCCAATATCACTGATGAACATAGATGCAAAAATCCTAAACAAAATACTGGCAAACAGAATCCAACAGCACATGAAAAGGATCATACACCATGATCAAGTGGGGTTAAACCCAGGAATGCAAGGATTCTTCAATATATGCAAATCAATCAATGTGATACAGCATATTAACAAACTGAAGGAGAAAAACCATATGATCATCTCAACAGATGCAGAGAAAGCTTTCAACAAAATTCAACAGCGATTTATGATAAAACCCCTCCAGAAAGTAGGCATAGAGGGAACTTATTTCAACCTAATAAAGGGCATATATGACAAACCCACAGCCAACGTCATCCTCAATGGTGAAAAACTGAAACGATTTCCACTAAGATCAGGAACAAGACAAGGTCGTCCACTCTCACCACTATTCTTCAACATAGTTTTGGAGGTTTTAGCCACAGCAATCAGAGAAGAAAAGGAAATAAAAGGAATCCAAATCGGAAAAGAAGAAGTAAAGCTGTCACTGTTTGCAGATGACATGATACGATACATAGAGAATCCTAAAGATGCTACCAGGAAACTACTAGAGCTAATCAATGAATTTGGTAAAGTAGCAGGATACAAAATTAATGCCCTGAAATCTCTTGCATTCCTATATACTAATGATGAAAAATCTGAAAGTGAAATTAAGAAAACACTCCCATTTACCATTGCAACAAAAAAAAATAAAATATCTAGGAATAAACCTACCTAAGGAGACAAAAGACCTGTATGCAGAAAATTATAAGACACTGATGAAAGAAATTAAAGATGATACAAATAGACAGAGAGATATACCATGTTCCTGGATTGGAAGAATCAACATTGTGAAAATGACTATACTACCCAAAGCAGTCTACAGATCCAATGCAATCCCTATCAAACTACCACTGGCATTTTTCACAGAACTAGAACAAAAAAATCTCACAATTTGTATGGAAACACAAAAGACCCCGAATAGCCAAAGCAATCTTGAGAACGAAAAACGGAGCTGGAGGAATCAGGCTCCCTGACTTCAGACTATACTATAAAGCTACAGTAATCAAGACAGTATGGTACTAGCACAAAAACAGAAATATAGATCAGTGGAATACGTTAGAAAGCACAGAGATAAACCCACGCACATATGGACACCTTATCTTTGATAAAGGTGGCAGGAACGTACAGTGGAGAAAAGACAGCCTCTTCACTAAGTGGTGCTGGGAAAACTGGACAGCTACATGTAAAAGAATGAAATTAGAACACTCCCTAACACCATACACAAAAATAAACTCAAAATGGATTAAAGACCTAAATGTAAGGCCAGACACTATCAAACTCTTAGAGGAAAACATAGGCAGAACACTCCATGATATAAGTCACAGCAAGATCCTTTTTGACCCACCTCCTAGAGAAATGGAAATAAAAACGAACAAAAAAAATGGAAATAAAAGCAAAATAAAAAACAAACAAACAAACAAACATTTGTAAATGAAACTTAAAAGCTTTTGCACAGCAAAGGAAACCATAAACAAGACAAAAAGACAACCCTCAGAATGGGAGAAAGTATTTGCAAATGACAAAACTGACAGAGTCTTAATCTCCAAAATTTACAAGCAGCTCATGCAGCTCAACATCAAAAAAAACAAAAAACCCAATCCAAAAATGGGCAGAAGACCTCAATAGACATTTCTCCAAAGAAGATGTACAGATTGCCAACAAACACATGAAAGGATGTTCAACATCATTAATCATTAGAGAAATGCAAATCAAAACTACAATGAGATATCATCTCACACTGCTCAGAATGGCCATCATCAAAAAACCTAGAAACAAGAAATGCTGGAGAGGGTGTGGAGAAAAGGGAACCCTCTTACACTGTTGGTGCGAATGTAAATTGATACAGCCACTATGGAGAACAGTATGGAGGTTCCTTAAAAAACTAAAAATAGAACTACCATACGACCCAGCAATCCCACTACGGGGCATATACCCTGAGAAAACCATAATTCAAAAAGAGTCATGTACCACAGTGTTCACTGCAGCTCTATTTATAATAGCCAGGACATGGAAGCAATCTAAGTGTCCATCAACAGATGAATGGATAAAGACGATGTGGCACATATATACAATGGAATATTACTCAGCCATAAAAAGAAAGGAAACTGAGTTATTTGTAGTGAAGTGGATGAACCTAGAGTCTGTCATACAGAATGAAGTAAGTCAGAAAGAGAAAAACAAACACCGTATGCTAACACATATATATGGAATCTAAGGAAAAAACGGTCATGAAGAACCTAGCGGCAAGATGGGAATAAAGACGCAAACCTACTAGAGAATGGACTTGAGGATATGGAGAGGGGGAAGGGTAAGCTGGGGCGAAGTGAGAGAGTGGCATGGACATATATACACTACCAAACGTAAAACAGATAGCTAGTGGGAAGCAGCCGCATAGCACAGGGTGACCAGCTCAGTGCTTTGTGACCACCTAGAGGGGTGGGATAGGGAGGATGGGAGGGAGGGAGACACAAGAGGGAAGAGACATGGCGACGTATGTATAACCTTTACCTGATTCACTTTGGTATAAAGCAGAAACTAACACACCATTGTAAAGCTATTATACTCTAATAAAGATGTTAAAAAAAAAGAAATGCAAAACAACACTAGGTCCATACTCAAAAGTGTAGACCTTCCATTTTCCCCCTTAGCTGTGTATCTGTTTGTTGCCACTATTTGTATGAATAAATAAGCCATGTTACATTATTTTTGGAAAGAAGAGCAATATAGATAAATACATAACATAAGAAGAAAGCGCTAACGTTGAATGAATGAAGATGGATCTTAAAAATACCATATGCAAATCACACTTAATGTGAGGCGTCCAAGGAATCATACACATCCCTCCTGCACCTCTGCCCCATGCAACAAATTACCGTGAATTCCTACATGAGTTCCTATTGTACAGATGGGTCCACAGAGCGCAATGGGAGAAAGTGAGCCAGCAGTTAAATGGCTTCTTCAAGGAATTAAAATTGTTTAGTTGCAGGGCAATGACCTGCGACTTCTGGGTTCCAGAGATCAAAAGCCTTGCAGATTTGTCCAAGCTACCAATCCTAGAGAAGTTATAACAGAGAGCAATGAAAAGAGAGGTCATTTTCATGTGTTTATTATGCACCATATGTTGCACAAGACCATGTGAACAATCATGCCTGGCACTAGACAGAGCGGTTTGCAAGCATTACTATAGTTCATTCCATTATCTTAAAAACACCATGAAGTAAAAGTAGTACAGTACACCCATTGTTCAGATGAGGATATTGAGGATATTGAGAGAGAGAAAGTGACTTTCTGGAGACAGAACAGCTTTTAAACCTAGTCAGTACGTATGTCTAACTCCAACCCTTGTAGTTTTCACTGTTGAGATTCCCTCTGAAAGAAGCAGATATCAGGTAATGAGGCATCACAACGGGGGGAAAAGTGGAGAATTCTCCGCAAATAACCAACAAGTAGAGACTCTGTTTTAAGTGAAAACGCTGTGTAGGGCACGCTGAGTAAGCTCAGAATCAAGGGGAGAAGCAGAAGCACACACAACTAACGTAATATCCAAGGAGGATCAAGGGCAATGGGCTGACCAGTGCTCATGACCTTGGGCAAACCCATCTAGTGGAAATAGTAAGTCAGCTCATTTTCCCTCATGCAGCTGAAGTGTTGCCAAATATCCATCTGAATCTAATTCTGTTCTTATTCATATGAAAAATAAAACAAATACGGAGCCACTGACTCTCATTTATCTATCTATAATTTTACAATGTGCAATACTTTCTAATCATCCTTTCATCTTCCCAGACTACCTGGAGAGAACAGTAGGGTTAGGAAAGATTCCCATTTTGCAAATAAGAAAGTGAAGCTACCAGTATTCTGTGTAATAGCTGACTTTCTTTTTATATTATTATTTTCTACTCACATTAGCCTTTAGGACATCCTAGTATCCTGAGTCACACTGAACATAATCTTAACAGATGTGTCTCCCCCCCAATCTTTTAGTTCCCCAAACAAAACATGCCTACTTATTCCTTCTAGATCTACACCTAAAGACTCCCTTCTTTAAGCAGACAAGCACTCAAGCCCAAGCTCTTCTCCATTTACCTGTTCATCCATCCATCCATCCATCCATCCATCCATCCATCCATCCATCCATCCAACCAGGCATCTGAAAATCCGTCCGAAAACTTTTTCAGATGGAGTACCTTGTGATGGGCACTTTATAAAACAGGGTCCTTGCCCTGAAGGGCTTAGCAGCTAATTGTAAATAGAGATGACATTTGTAACATACTCTGAGACACAGAAGAAAGTGATAAATGCACTAGGGTAAGAAAGATTAAGATCTGTCTCTGTGCAAATGCAGGTAAAGGAGAGGGGGAGAGCAGGGCAGACCTCACCGCAGAGGGGCGCTCTCACTTACTGTGCACCCAATATGTGTCAGGCATCACACTAGGCACATTTCATTTATCATCTTACTTTCTTTTAACAATAAATCAATTATATAAGATAAATATAAAGGGAGGAGTGTCTTCTCTCCCCCACCCCCATCACAACCACTAATCTCCCAAGCTTTAGCTCTTAAATGGACTGGTGAGACCTATGAAAATGTTTGGGTCACCTTCACTTTCAGGCTGGGTCACTGAAATCAAACAGCACATCCCTCCCTTTTCTACCTCTCCTGACCCCACAGACGGGTGGATAAATTCATGGATAAATTCAATCACCCAGCTTTGATGGCTCTCTCTCATCAACCATGAGAGTTCATGCAGCTATCCAGAGATATTTAGACCTCACAGTCTAGACTGGCTGAGAGGTGATGATGGAGGACGTGTAGACCCCATTTTGGGCTGCTGTTAAGCTGCTGGTTTCACCCCAGCCTTCCCTCAAGCATTGCAAAGTATCCGTCCAGGTGATCTTGGATCCCTCAGGAGAAGGAGAGGTGATAGGCATGGCAGGATCCAGGCATTGCTGGGTTCCGGGCTACAATACTGCCAATCCCCCCATTTTGCTCTTAGCAACTGGTATTACTGCTTCCCATTTTGCCAATGAGGAAACCAGGGCTCCAAGTGTTCCAGGTCACAGAACTTTCAAGGGACAGGGTCAGGATAGGAATGTAAAGGAGTCCAACTCCACAATGACTGATATTTCTACCACATTGGAGCTGAGATCTGAAAGGTACAGATGATCCTTGTATATTGCAGAGGCAAGAGGAGGCATGGTAACAGACTCACAATCCCAAAGGTCCACTGAGATACATCTCTCTCTCACACACACACAGGCACATAATCTGTTGCTGCCACATCTCCAATGTCATCAGACCAGCAGAGAAACACGTTTTCTCCTGGAGAAACTTTTTTCTCTGTTAAGAAGCAAGAACCCAACAGCTTCCCTGAGACCCATTTTTCATACAATTAATGTCAGGCCTCCCATGTTTCCTAATGAAATCTGACACTAATGGAGAAAAATGGATACATTAATATTGAGTTCATTAGTAAACAGATTACCCAAATGTTTGGGGTGAGGGGAGGAAGAGGGTGAAAGAAGAAAGAGAAAGGGGGAGAGAGGCACACATACCCACTCAGCTATTCTGACAAGAACCTCTCTGAAGACCACATGCTGATCAAATATTTATGGATTTTAATGCATTGATCTGTTAAGTCTGGAAATATTCACTCTTACCAAAAAGTAATTTTTTTGAAGAAAGACAAAGAAGACTCATCTTGAGTTGAGATGGGAACTGAGGCTTGTTGAGGAAAAGGTAGGGCCCAAATAGAAACCTCTATTCCCTGCATGGGAAGGACAGATGTCTCTTCTCCTGAGACAGCATACCTCCTCCCTCACCCATACCCCTCCAGGCCAACAGAAAGATACATGGAAAAGAGGGAAGGTGTGACCATGTGGGGAGAGATATTAGCCTGGCAGGAAGAGAGACTGTAAAAGAAAAATGCCTGTGTGCCCTGCTAAATACCCGCACCCAAAGGATCAGTCAGTTGCCTCATGGCTACCAGTCTCTTCCATGCTAAGCCCTTTGGGGGAGTGAAGCCAAACAGCAGCAGAAATGTGTGGTCCCAACCCATAGAGCGGAAGAGTCTGGTTCTGCCCCTTTCTTGACTGCTACCTTGGACAGCTCTCCTCACTTCCTGCCTCTGTGAAAAGGAGATGCTAAGGGCAGTCTTAGCCTATCTCATAGAATTGCTGCCTCCATGGTCAAATGAGGTTACCGACAGGGAACCCTTAATATAAACTGTAAAGTACCACAAAAGGCATGACAATGTTGTTTTTGGAAGAGATCCCCATCCCTTTATGTCTATATGATGAGTTAGAAAGTAAAAGCAAAGGGAGCCAGGCCAGCAGTCCCAGCTCTGCCAGCTATTACGTGTGACCTTGAGCAGCTATCACATGTGACCTTCATCCCTCTGGGCCTCAGCCTGGCCATCAGCAACACAGCCAGCCTGGACCACTGCTAGATAACCCCTCAGGACCTTTGCACAGCCTCATGCCTATGACAACCCAGAGGAGACTTCAGGAGGAGGCTGGCCATGGTGCTGGCTTCTCTATAGACCCAAGACTACCCTTGGTTAAGGTTGGAGTGGAGAGAGAGAGAGAGAGAGAGAGAGAGAGAGAGAGAGAGAGAGAGACATTTTGTGTCTCTTAAAGTCCTTGGGCAAGGATATGTCATGCTCTGAGGAGAAAAAAACTTAATAAAAGTGAGGACAGAAAGAAACAAGGAAATAGTCCAGGTAGAAATGGACCCCAGAGAGGGTATATGTTCATGAATCAAATAGTTTCTTTTCTGGTCGCTGCCTTTTGCTCTGTTACGGGCACTTTATTCACTGAGATAGAAATGATCTGCCAAAACATTTTTACACACAAGAGACAGAGATACACAGACAGATGGTGAGAGACAGAGGCAGACACAGTCTCCAAGCTAGAGGCAGTAACTTTCCTCATCTTCGTGAGCCGGAGATAAAGAAAAAAAAAAAAAAAATGAGGAAGTAAAGGAAAGAAAAAATGTAAAGCAGCAAAAAACAATCATTGAAAAAGACAATGCCATGTTCAGAGCAGGGTCTCTGTATTCCAAACAGCAGTGACATTTCTTTAAACAGCAAGATGAATCCTTTCATATAGGCCTTTTCATATGGGTCTCTTGCCACCCAATTTATTAGCAGAAAGAGAAATGCACGGGAAAGAAGGCATAGAGTGTAGGGGAGGATACAAAGCAGGAACCAAAAATGCATTTTGTTCCCCAAATCTCCTAATGTGACTCACTAGCTCTATTGTGACAAAATGAGAGGTCTCTGAGGAGTTCATTTCACGTCTCATCCATCCTGAGAGTAATGGGAAAATCCCGCCTTGTTTCTGCAAAATATCAGCACACACTGTGTGCCACAGACACTCAATTCCATTAGACATAATGGAACAAGATTGTCCCAGAAGTTGTTTTCAATTGCTTGAGTGCATCCTTCATTTAGGGAAACAAGAATATATGAGCTGTTTGACTCAAGTGGAAGTGTGGACCCGAGTTTGCAGTGATAGCCATGGCTATTTTCTGCTATGGTTGGCTAGGTGGACACCTGGTCAAATATCACCTCTCCCCATGGCTGAAGAGGTAATCTTTAACACCTCCATTTCATGGCATCTATCACAAAGCAGCACAGAGCTATTCATTAACTGTCATTAACCAAACACACATCCCTGAAAGGTCCACACCCACCAAGGCATCTCCATTCTGTGAGTGGCACAATCAGGTTCAGAGCTGCAAGAACGCATAAGCTAAAGTGCCAGATGGTCAGGAGTCTGAATCCCCCATCTTGCCACTTCTAGCTGCTTGACTACTGGCAAGTCACTTAGTCCTCCTGAAACTCAGTATTACCAGGTGAAAACTAAAACAAAAAGATACGTGCTTGGCGAGATAATTCGACTTAACGTGGCAAGGACGGCAGAAAGTCTGTGGGAAGCATAGAGAATTTGGGAAAGGCTAGTTTGCAGTGAATTGGAGCTTCCCAAACTGAGTGCTATCTCTGGATCCCCCTCCACTATGTGGACTTAAGAGTTGGATTTTCAGTGCCAGAAGAGGAGCTCGGGGACCTCCTGTTCAACTCCTTGCGCTGTCACTGATTCACCAGAAACATCTGGTCATTTGTCTCCCCTGGTTGAGTCCCTGTTTCTTCACATATAAAATGAGGGGGGTGGACTTGACATGTAATTTAGCAATTTTCAAACTGTGTTTTTAGAACAGAATCATTTCTTCAAACACAGCTTTATACAAAAGGACAAGTAGAACATGCCTAGCAAATGAGAGCGGATATTTTCGTGGGCATGGGGGCCACGAGCCCCACTTATAACCCTGCCCCTGCCCCTGACTACCTTCAGTAGCATCTCCTCTGGAGAACCCCAGGCCACTGTGGAATACAATGAGAAAAAACAGTGTCTCAATGACTCTGCGGTCCTAAGGACATTCTGTGAGACCACAGAGGGCAGGTGCTGTGGGAATTTCAGGAGCTTGCTTTGCTGGACAGCTCTTTCCTGACCAGCTTCCAAAGCTGGCTTCTGATCAGGGTGGCTACTGGTCATGCTTTGCTCTTTCACCCTCATCACCAAAAAAAAAGAAGAAAAAAAAAAAAACAAGACAGGGAGAGCTGATAAGAGAAGCAAAGCTTTAGGAAAGAAGAGGCAGCCAAAAGGAATCCTGTCCACTGCCATTTCATTCCCACACAGGGACAGCGTATCTACTAAGCGGCCATCCCCGTGCTGGGCTGGAAACACACGCAAATATCATTATTGTTTGTATTTGTTTCCTCTGACTGCTGTAACACATTACCACAAATTTGATGGCTAAAGCCAACAGGAATTTATTCTCTCACATTTCCGGAGGCCAAAAAAATCCAACATCAGTTTAGCTGGGCCAAAAAAGCAAGGTGTCAGGAAGGCTGTGCACCCTCTGGAGGCTCTAGGGGAGAATCTGTTCCTCGTGTCTTCCAGCTCCTGGTGGCTGCCGGCGTTCCTTGGCTTATGGCCACGCCACTCCAATCTCTGCCTTTTCCACTTCTGTCTAAAGTCAAATCTCCTCCTGCCTCCCTCTTATCAGAATGTTTGGGATTACTTTTAGGTCCCACTTGGATAATACAGTATAATCTCTCCATCTCAAGAGTACCAACTTAATCACATCTGCAAAGGCCTTTCTTCCTTATAAGGTGGCATTCACAGGTTCCAGGGATTAGGATGTGATTTTTTTTTTAGGGTTGGGTGTTTTTTTTTTTTTTTTTTTTTTTTTTTTTTGGTGGTGGGGCATTATTCAGCCCACCATATTGTTGTTCTTTATTCATAGTCACAATGCAAACTTTAAGAATGCAAACAAGTACACCCAATAACTCACCTTGGAAGCTTTTTAAACTCTGCAAAGAGAAAATCTCCAGGGCCCCTTTGTCACTTTGCTCATCTGTTCCTTTTGTGAGAACTTCACTCAGCTCTCACCCCAAATACATACTCTACTCACCCTTAAGAACTGATATGAAAATAACTCATCCAAGACGATTTCTCAGATCACCCCAGTGCCTGAACTCACTTTTCCTGGGAGAGACTCACAGAAAACATTAGCTGAACTGTCATGATGTCATTGAAAAGTGGGATTGACAGATGATGTTTGTGTAGCACTAAAACTCAGGCATAGGGCTGATTCTTCAATGAATAACATCACTGCATCCTCACAAATACCCTGTGAGGTAGATCTTCTTATTTCCATCCCCATTTACATGGATGGGAATACTGAGACTTGGAGAGGTTAAGTAACTTAACTTGCCCAAGATGGATTAACCAACCAGGGGTGGAAAGAGATTCCAGCCCCACCCACATGTATGGGTCCAGAACGGCAGCTCTCAATACAATCTATACTGTCTACTCCCTGCTCACTGCCCACCTCCCAAGCCCATTCTATCCCGCATTAATTAGTTCTCTACCAACTTTCTCTTTCCTCCTAAAATGTGCCTTTCTTAAAGGCTGAGCTAGCGCTTTCTGCAGATTTGTACCCCTCCTGCCACTGGCCTAATCCTTGGTGCCATGAATAAATGAATAAGGGAAAAATAAATAAAAGAAAATTAAGGAAGAAGAGATCAAGGAAGGTATGGAGAATAGGAGAAAGTAGAAAACAGGAGAAGAGAAAAGGGAAGGAGGAGGGGTGAAGGGCTAGAACTACTCAGAAAGTATCACCAGGAGAGTCTGCCACTTAGATGTTACTCCAAAAACTCCTGAAGCAGGAGAAGCAAACTCCCAAGGTGGTCCCACCATTAGTTCTAGTAGAGAGACATACGGAAAGAGGGGGAAAGGGAGGAAGAGAAGGGGGGGGGG
>NW_006775143.1:1782752-1795170 GCF_000442215.2 Lipotes vexillifer | reverse complement strand
GAGAGAGAGAGAGAGAGAGAGAGAGAGAGAGAGAGAGAGAGAGAGAGAGAGGAGACAGAGCTCCAGCATAACATGACTAAGAAAAGAAGCCAGAGAAACTACACAACCATCTACAGAAACACGTGGAGGGAAAACCCATTCCCAAAAGAAACATTAACAAGAGAAAATTAAACCCTACACCATGGCACAGCTAGTAAGACTTCAAAGCTCTCTGCATATGGAAATGAATCCTTCAGGCAGGTTGGGAGCTAGGACGCCTTGTGCTGAGGGTGATAAAAGCAGAGGCAGAGTGGAGATGCCGAAGTCTTAATGAGCCCCGAACCCCAGAGACCCTCTCCCTCCCCAGCTTCGTTCACCCCCAGGACCCCGGGAGTCCCAAAAGGAAAAGGGCCATGTTAACTCTGAGCACCACAGACATCTGGGGAAGCTATCTGGATTCTGGAGCACAGCAGTGCCCAGGGGTGGCCATATTAGCTTGTGTGTACACACACCCCAGGCTCACACACCCTGCAGAGTGACACAGACACACAGGTAACACCTCTCCCTGCTTCGAAGCCCTGTTTCCTTCTTGCAGTTCCCCCTATTTCTTGATGATTTATTTTGTTTTCATTTCTTCATCCCCCAAGCCTGAAGCTAAGGGAAGAGGAAAGAATGAACATGGGTTTCAACTCTAGACCTAAGAGTAATGAAAAGCGTGAGGCAAGAGTGGCGGGGAGGGGAACAGCCGGCGGAAGTACTGTGAGCAATACTAATGCCAGCGCTACCCTCCCATCGCTCATTTCTCCTAAGGGCCCCAATGCATTTTTCACCCAAACATAAATTACTTTTACTTATTTATTTTTTTCTCCAGAATGTGGAAAGCAATGCTGACACATGCAGCCTGCACAAGAGTGGGGGACATCCCCCATCACCTCCCCTCCCAGGGCACGGACAGGTTGTGGCTGAATGAAGAGACCCAGGATCCTAAGGGAGCCAGGGTGACAGGTGGGAGGGTCCATCAGAATAAAAGAAGCCACCCCAATGTTCTGCCTTGGAACTGTGTTTGCCGCAGCACAAAGGAGCCCAGGCAGGGAGTGCCTGGAGCCAGGCCTGTGTCTGGTGAATCCTCCAGCCTGCAAGGCTTGCCCTTAATGCTCTCACTCTTTTATCTTTTTTTTTTATTTAGTTATTATTATATTTTACATTCATTTTAGTCATGGAAGCAGTATATGTTGAGTACCTAATATGTGTCAGACATAGACTAGGTTCTGGGTGTTCAGTGGAGAAGAAACAGACAAAACCCTTGCCCTTATGGATGTATGTAGAATATAACCAAGTGTGAATCACAGCCACAGCTGCTTTATGAGAGCTCTCCATGTACCTTGCACAATTCTAAGTGCTTAAGACGTAGTAAATCATTTCATCCTTACAAAATCCCTGGATGGGAGATGAGGAAACTGTGACTCACAGACTATGAACTTGCCTAAGGTCGCACAGCTGGGACATGGCAGAGCTGGGTTTTCAAACCCAAGCAGTCTGACCTTTATCCAAAAATCACAACAAAACAAAACAAGGACCTACTGTACAACACCTGGAACTATATTCAATATCTTGTAATACCCTATAATGAAAAAGAATCTGAAAAAGTATATACAGATATACGTATAACTGAATCACTTTGCTGTACACATGAAATATTGTAAATCAACTAAACTTCAATAAAAATTTAAAAATTAAAAATAACTTTTTTAAGTGCAGGGTTACAATCGGTGTTAAGTGCCAGAGGAAATGAACAGCCTGCAGCAATAGAGAATAACTGAGGCAGAGACTTTTTTTAGACGGGACAGTCAGGGAGGGCTTCTCAGAGGAGGTGACATTGAAACCGAAGGAGGTGACAGATGAGAAGAAACTGGCCATGAGGAAAGCAGCAAAGAAGCTGATTTCAAGAAAACACGCACCCTTCCTTAGCCCATTCTCTTTTATCTCTTCTTTCTCTCTTCTACCCTATCTCTGTACTCTGGCTCCTCCATTACTAACATTCTCCATTCTGTAGTTTTCTCTCTCCCGTCTAACACCTTCCTAGTCCCATTAATTAGTTCCCTGCACCCACTATGCAGGTCTTCTTGTGGCTCCCACTCTGGCCTACAGTTTAATCTTCACTTTGTAGTTAGGCAAACTGATGGGCAGAGAAAGGAAAGGAGGAGAGGCCCTGATGACACCAGGCATCTTCTAGATTTTATCTTGTCTAATCCCCTGTGGAGACTCAGGGGCGTCATGACATTTGCCCAAAGCTGCATGGCCCGTGGGTGTTAGTCAAGACTAAACTTGTGTGCACTGATTCTCTGTCCAGTGCAGTACGCTATTCCACCAGTGTTCTGGTTACTTTTCAAAAGCATTTGCAGATATCAAATCAAGGCACAACACAGAAAACTAGCATTTATTAGTTTCTCAGGTAGAACCCAAAACTGCACATCCTACCAAGCTCTGGACTTGACCGCCTATTTACACAGCATTTGCCCACCAATCAACCAAACTAACACGTTCACCTGCACTCACCCTCTAGAATCCTATTATCTTAGTGCAGGAAGGGTTGCCCAATTCTCTCATTTTGCAGACACAGAAACTGAGACCAAGCCAAGAATAGAAGCTCAGTTTACTGATAAATCATTAAGCAGAAATAAACAATTAAACTGCCCTCATATGCTAAGGAGGAATGTAAGTGCCTTCGATTTTCTCCTCCATCTCCTTCTCTTGCCAGTGGTGTGACTGAATCTGCCTGAAGCCATCTCTGTATTCTCAAGGGGGTGTGCATACTACATCAGTATTGGAATCACACAGATTTGGGTTCAAACTCTATCACTGCCAACTCTGACCAATTTACTTAATTTCTCTGAGCTTAACTTTCATTGTCTGTAAAATGGGGGCACTCACACCTACATATTTAAGGTTGGGATGAGGATTAAATGGGGAGTCATGAGAAGAACTGGACGTGATGGTGACAAATAATCCATGCTCAATACAGACGCATTCCCTTTAACATTTGGGGAAAATGAAATGCGAGGTAACTGACCAGAGTCAGAGATGCAGGTAAGTATCACCAAACTGGTTGGCGCTTACTAGTCTACCACCAACCTACAACCTGAAGGGTATCCTGCTGCTTCAGCGGTGTGTGTTACCTGAGGCAGGGTGACCTGGTATATCTGGTACCCATGGACATCCAAGGAGCAGATTTTGGAGTGGAAATTGTGGAATATTTAATGGAGGTGCTGTCAAGGAGAAAAGGCACATGCAACATGGCTCCAAAATCATTAGGGGGCTGCCAGTTAGGAAGCATTCTCTACAATGACTAACAGACTTCAGGAAGAGGTGAATTTTTTGAGTGTGACACTTTAGAAATTACTACCTAAACACATTATACTGAGAGCTCACTTGTAAATGGCTCTCAGTAATCAGAGAGGCACTTCCTAGTTCAGTATCTCATTTGGTCTCACCACCACCCTGGGAGGTTGTCCCTGTTATCCAAGATTGTATCAATGAGAAAACCATGGTTCAGAGAGGTTAACAATTTGCTCAGAATCACACAGCTATTTAGTAAGGTCTTCTGCTTTGTGTAGTGCAATTCCCCTTTTCTACTACACTCAATGCTCTGTCCTTTATATATACATATGTCTTTCTGGAAATAAAAAAAAATAGGTAATAAACAAAAAGTGAGAAGATGATGGCTATAACCACACAAAGACAGAAGCAAGTTCTCAAGGGCAGAGAAAGTGTGAATTGCTAAAAGGGAACAAAAAGGTGCATTTGACCTCACGCCTCTTGGGCAAAGCACTCAGCACCAGATGACAAGGGCAGAGAAGGCCCGGGGACCTGGGTGCTACATGTCCAGCTTTCTGAAAACTAAACTGTCATAGTCATTTAGATTCCAGAGCCCTGTGCGTGCTGCTTATCTGGAATCTAGAGGAAATGAAAAAATGCTAATCAGAGAGTCTATTACCCGATCAGAAGATTTACACTTAACCTACATTCTCATTATTTTTAATGTTTCTGACCAACACTGCACCAAGCTTAAAATCAGGAAGGAGCACAATCTATTTATAAGTAGGTAGGTAGGTAACTGGGGGGACCTGCTCAGCCTGGGCCTGAGAGTTCAGGTCAACCCTGCTCCCAGGATGGGGAAGATTAAACAATTTGACCAAAGGAAAAATGAAGCAGGGATTCAAGGCAATTTTCCAGCCACTTCAATCTAAAATTTCTCACTCTGACTGAGGAAGCAACACAACTGAGCACAAAAAATACTGGTGATTTGCTGTATCTCCCTTTTAACTCTACACATTTTATTTCAATTCACCACTCTTCTGCGTCCATGTGATCCAGGAGGCGCTGGGCAATGTCAGTTACATTCTTCTTTCTCAAAATATGTTCTGTGGAACCCTACATTTGTTAGACATTAATAGGAAATAGAGTCTTCTATGGTCAAATAAACTTAGGAAATACTGAGACAAGCAAAGAGAAATGCATCTATTTCCTGTAAAGCTGTGCAGAGCAGACTTCCTTGATACACTGATTTGTACTATGAATCTCTAATGTGTCTGTATATGTGTGTGTTTGGGTGTAGAGAGCCATTTGCCCACACTTATTCTAGACCAGAGCTTGAAAATTCTGGTTTCGATGGTTCCAGCTGTATTCTACTGTGGAAAAAAAGAGGCAAGGAAAGAACTCTAAGCTTTTACGTTACAAGTGCCAGACACTTTGTGTAAAGCCAAGGGCTTCATTGCTATGATATTAGGTTGGAGTATTTCATTAATAGCTGATTTCTTAATTCGTGTTTTATGATCCTGTCAGCATATAGAGGCATTTGTCTCTGCCAAAAAAGAGTGTGTGTGTAGCTTCTAATCGTTTGCCTCCCCTCCCTCTGCCCCATTAACTTGGAAAAGAAGAATCAGTGGAAAAGGTGGACGAAAGTCAAAACAATTGAGTTGTCTCTTTATGGATTTATCGAGTGACAACTGGTGCCATAGAGAGCTAGGCGGGGGCAGTGAAGCATGTCGGGAAGGCCATTGATCATCAGGCACATGGGTCAAAAAGGATTGTTATCTTCTGTCCTCAAATCTAAATGGCAAGCTCAAACACAGATGCAGCAGACAGGGACTAAGGGCACTGGCAGAGACTCGGTCCCCCCCTCGCTAGCCCCTCCCATGAAGAGGTCTCCAAGGTCACAGCAGAGTAAAAGCACCCAATTTGGGAGAAGTTAACTTGGGGTCATATTTATTGCTGAGCATCTATCATGGACTAAATTCTGAGGAGACAGACAAATGAGACATGACCCCTGGCTTCAGCAGTCCACTGCTTAATGGGGGCGTGGGGGGAAGGATGGCAGACAAGTGAATGCCAATGGATCAGAAGAACTACTGAAAGGGAATAGCTCCCTGGTTCCTAAGGGGCTAGGAAGGCTCAAAAAAGGAGATGGTTATGCCCCACTACAGGAGGTAGAGGTTGATTCCCCTCTCCCTCAATGTAGACTGCACTTAATGACTTGCTTCTAAGGAACAGAATAAAGAATACGAAAAGCAGTAACTTTTCAGTGGAGAAACCTGGTGGATACCACCTTAACCAGGTGATCAGGGTAACATCAGGTTGAGATAATATACTCTCTGGTATGATACGATGACCTCTGCAGTGTGCTTCTCCATACCCATATGACCTCTGTCTGATCATGAAAAAACATACCAAACCCAAAATGCGGGACATTCTATAAAATACTTGACCAGTTTCTTTAACAACTGTTAAGATAATTAAAAAAGAAGAAGAAAGAATGAAAGAATGGAAAGAAGGAAGGAAGGAAGAGAGGGAGGAAGGGAAGAAGGAAGGGAAAACTAAGAAACTATCACATATCAGAGGAAACCAAGGAGACGCAATGATTAAAAGCAACACGGAAACATGAATTGGGTCCTGGGAGTGAAAAAAGGACATTAGTGGAAATCACGTGAAATCTGAATAATGTCTGTAAGTTTAGTTAATGGTAATGTAAAAGGGTTGATTTCTTAGTTTTTCTTTTTTTTTCTTTTTTGAGACGTATTTTTTTTTTATTAGTTATCTATTATATACATATTAGTGTATACATGTCAATCCCAATCTCTCAATTCATCGCACCCCCACCCACTCTCCCCGCTTGGTGTCCATACGTTTGTTCTCTACATCTGTGTCTCTATTTCTGCCCTGCAAACCGGTTCATCTGTACCATTTTTCTAGATTCCACATACATGCGTTAATATACGATATTTGTTTTTCTCTTTCTGACTTACTTCACTCTGTATGACAGTCCCTAGGTCCATCCACATCTCTACAAATGACCCAATTTCGTTCCTTTTTATGACTAATATTCCATTGTATATATGTACCACATCTTCTTTATCCATTTGTCTGTCGATGGGCATTTAGGTTGCTTCCATGACCTGGCTACTGTACATAGTGCTGCAATGAACACTGGGGTGCATGTGTCTCTTTGAATTATGGTTTTCTCTGGGTATATGCCCAGTAGTGGGATTGCTGGGTCATACAGTAATTCTATTTTTAGCTTTTTAAGGAACTTCCATACTGTTCTCCATAGTGGCTGCATCAACTTACATTCCCACCAACAGTGCAAGAGGTTTCCCTTTTCTCCACGCCCTCTAAGGCAGTTGTTCTTTGTAGATTTTCTGATGATGCCCATTCTAACCGGTGTGAGGTGATACCTCATTGTACTTGTGATTTGCATTTCTCTAATAATTAGTGATGTTGAGCAGCTTTTCATGTGCCTCTTGCCATCTGTATGTCTTCTTTGGAGAAATGTCTATTTAGGTGTTCTGTCCATTTGGGGATTGGGTTGTTTATTTTCTTAATATTGAGCTGCATGAGCTGTTTATATATTTTGGAGATTAATCCTTTGTCCGTTGATTCATTTGCAAATATTTTCTCCCATTCTGAGGGTTGCCTTTTCATCTTACTATAGTTTCCTCTGCTGTGCAAAAGCTTTTAAGTTTCATTAGGTCCCATTTGTTTATTTTCAGTTTTATTTCCATTACTCTAGGAGGTGAGTCAAGAAAGATCTTGCTGTGATTTATGTCAAAGAGTGTTCTTCCTCTGTTTTCCTCTAAGAGTTTTATAGTGTCTGGTCTTACATTTAGGGTTCAATCCATTTTGAGTTTATTTTTGTGTATTGTGTTAGGGAATGTTCTAGTTTCATCCTTTACATGTAGCTGTCCAGTTTTCCCAGCACCACTTATTGAAGAGACCGGTCTTTTATCCATTGTATGTCCTTGGCTCATTTGTCATAGATTAGTTGACAATAGGTGCATGGGTTTATCTCTGGGCTTTCTATCCTGTTCCACTGATCTATATTTCTGTTTTCGTGCCAGTACCACATTGTCTTGATTACTGTAGCTTTGTAGTATAGTCTGAAGTCAGGGAGTCTGATTCCTCCAGCTCCATTTTTCTTTCTCAAGATTGCTTGGGCTATTCAGGGACTTTTGTGGCTTCATACAAATTTTAATATTTTTTGTTCTAGTTCTATAAAAAACGCCATTGGTAACTTGACAGGGATTGCACTGAATCTGTAGATCGCTTTGGGAAGTACAGTCATTTTCACAATATTGATTCTTCCAATCCAAGAACATAGTATATCTCTCCACCTCTTTGGGTCGTCTTTGATTTCTTTCATCTTATAGTTTTCTGAGTACAGGTTTTTTACCTCCTGAGGTAGGTCTATTCTTAGGTATTTTATTCTTTTTGTTGCAGTGATGAATGGGATTGTTTCCTTAATTTCTCTTTCTGATCTTTCATTGTTAGTGTACAGGAATGCAAGATATTTCTGTGCATTAATTTTGTATCCTGAAAATTTCCCAAATTCATTGATTAGTCCTAGTAGTTTTCTGGTGGCATCTTTAGGATTATCTATGTACAAGTATCATGTCGCCTGCAAACAAGGACAGTTTTACTTCTTCTTTTCCAGTTTGTACTTCTTTTACTTCTTTTTCTTCTCTGACTGCAGTGGCTAGGACTTCCAAAACTATGTTGAATAATAGTGGCAAGAGTGGACATGCTTGTCTTGTTCCTCATCTTAGAGGAAATGGTTTCAGTTTTCCATCATTGGGAATGATGTTTGCTGTGGGTCTGTCGTATATGGCCTTTATTATATTGAGGAATGTTCCCTCTATGCCCACTTTCTGGTGAGTTTTTATCATAAAGCGGTGTTGAATTCTGTCAAATGCTTTTTCCCCATCTATTGAGATGATCATATGGTTTTTATTCTTCAATATGTTAATATGGTGTATCACACTGATTGATTTGCCTATACTGAAGAAGCCTTGCATGCCTGGAATAAAACCCACTTGATCCTTTTAAGGTGTTGTTGGATTTTGTTTGCTAGTATTTTGTGGAGGATTTTTCCATCTATATTCATCAGTGATATTGGTGTGTCATTTTCTTTTTTTGTGGTATCTTTGTCTGGTTTTGGAATCAGGGTGATGGTGGCCTCATAGAATGAGTCTGGGAGTGTTCCTTCCTCTGCAATTTTTTGGAAGAGTTTGAGAAAGATGGGTGTTAGCTCTTCTGTAAATGTTTGATAGAATTCACCTGTGAAGCCATCTGGTCCTGGACTTTTGTTTGTTGGAAGATTTTTAATCACAGTTTCAATTTCATTACTTGTGATTAGTCCGTTCATATTTTCTATTTCTTCCTGGCTCAGTCTTGGAAGGTTATACCTTTCTACGAATTTGTCCATTTCTTCCAGGTTGTCCATTTTATTGGTACAGAGTTGCTTGCAGTAGTCTCTTACGATGCTTTGTATTTCTGCGGTGTCCACTGTAACTTCTCCTTTTTCATTTCTAATTTTATTGATTTGAGCCATCTCCCCCATTTTCTTGATTAGTCTAGCTAAAGGTTTATCAATTTTGTTTATCCTCTCGAAGAACCACCTTTTAGTTTTATTGATCTTTCCTATTGTTTTCTTTGTTTCTATTTAATTTATTTCTGCTCTATCTTTATGATTTCTTTCCTTCTACTAACTTTGGGTTGTTTGTTCTTCTTTTTCTAGTTCCTTTAGGTGTAAGGTTAGATTGTTTATTTAAGATTTTTCTTGTTTCGTGAGGTAGGATTGTATTGCTATTAACTTCCCTTTTAGAAATGCTTTTGCTGCACCCCATAGGTTTTGGATCGTCGTGTTTTCATTGTCATTTATCTCTACGCATTTTTTGATTTCCCCTTTGATTTCTTCAGTGATCTCTTGGTTATTTAGTAACATATTGTTTAGCCTCCATGTGTTTGTGTTTTTTACGTTTTTCTTCCCCTGTAACTGATTTCTAATCTCATAGCACTGTAGTTAGAAGGATGTTTGATATGATTTTAATTTTCTTAAGCTTACCAAGGCTTGATCTGTGACCCAAGCTGTGATCTATTCTGAAGAATATTCCAGGTGCACTTGAGAAGATAGTATAATCTGCTGTTTTCAGATGGAATGTCTTATAAATATCAATTAAATCTATCTGGTCTATTGTGTCATTTAAAGCTTCTGTTTCTTTATTAATTTTCTGTCTGGATGATCTGTCCATTGGTGTAAGTGAGGTGTTAAAGTTCCCCACTATTACTGTGTTACTGTCAATTTCCTCTTTCACAGCTGTTAGCATTTGCCTTATTTACTGAGGTGCTCCTATGTTGGGTGAACATATATATTTATAACTGTTATACCTTCTTCTCGGATTGATCCCTTGATCATTATGTAGTGTCCTCCCTTGTCTCTTGCAACATTCTTTATTTTAAAGTCCATCTCATCTGATATGAGTATTGAAACTCCAGCTTTCTTTTGATTTCCTTTTGCATGGAATATCTTTCTCCATCCCCTCACTTTCAGTCTGAACGTGTCCCTAGGTCTGAAGTGGGTCTCCTGTAGGCAGCATACATATGGGTCTTGTTTTTGTATCCATTCAGCGAGCCTGTGTCTTTTTGGTTGGAGCATTTAATCCATTCACATTTAAGGTAATTATCGATATGTATCTTACTATCACCATTTTCTTAATTGTTTTCGGTTTGTTTTTGTAGGTCGTTTTCTTCTCTTGTGTTTCCCACTTAGAGAAGTTCCTTTAGCATTTCTTGGAGAGCTGGTTTGGTGGTGCTGAATTCTCTTAGCTTTTGCTTGTCTGTAAAGCTTTTGATTTCTCCATCGAATCTGAATGAGATCCTTGCCCGGTAGAGTAATCTTGGTTGCAGGTTCTTCCCTTTATCACTTTAAATATATCATGCCACTCCCTTTTGGCTTGTAGAGTTTCTGCTGAGAAATCAGCTGTTAACCTATGGGAGTTCCCTTGTATGTTATTTGTTGTTTTTCCCTTGTCGCTTTTTTTTGTTGTGGCCTCTCCCGTTGCAAAGCACAGGCTCCAGACACGCAGGCTCAGCGGCCATGGCTCACTGGCCCAGCTGCTCCGCGGCATGTGGGATCCTCCCGGGCCAGGGCACGAACCCGTGTCCCCTGCATCGGCAGGCGGACTCTCAACCACTGCGCCACCAGGGAAGCCCCCTTGTCGCTTTTAATAATTTTCCTTTGTCTTTCATTTTTGTCACTTTGATTACTATGTGTCTCCGCATGTTTCTCCTTGGGTTTATCCTGCCTGGGACTCTGCACTTCCTCGACTTGCTTGACTATTTCCTTTCCCATATTAAGGAAGTTTTCGACTATAATCTCTTCAAATATTTTCTCAGATCCTTTATTTTTCTCTTCTTCTTCAGGGACCCCTATAATGTGAATGTTCGTTCATTTAACATTGTCCCAGAGGTCTCTTAGGCTGTCTTCATTTCTTTTCATTCCTTTTTCTTTATTCTGTTCCCTGGCAGTGATTTCCACCATTCTGTCTTCCAGGTCACTTATCTGTTCTTCTGCCTCAGTTATTCTGCTATTGATTCTTTCTAGTTATTTTTAATTTCAGTTATTGTATTGTTCATCTTTGTTTTTTTCTTTAATTCTTCTAGGTCTTTGTTAAACATTTCTTGCATCTTCTCGATCTTTGCCTCTATTCTTTTTCCAACGTCCTGGATCATTTTCAGTATCATTATTCTGAATTCTATTTCTGGAAGGTCTCCTGTCTCCACTTCATTTAGTTGTTTTTCTGCTGTTTCATCTTGTTCCTTCATCTGGTACAAAGTCCTCTGCCTTTTCATTTTGTCTGTCTTTCTGCGAATGTGGTTTTCATTCCACAGGCTGCGGGGACTGTATTTCTTTTTGCTTCTTCTGTCTGTCCTCTGGTGGATGAGGCTATCTAAGAGGCTTGTGCAAGTTTCCTGATGGCAGGAACTGGTGGCAGGTAGAGCTGGCTGTTGCTCTGGTGGACAGAGCTCACTAAAACTTTAGTCGCTTGTCTGCTGATGGGTGGGGCTAAGTTCCCTCTCTTTGGTTGTTTGGCCTGAGGCAACCCAGCACTGGAGCCTACAGGCTCTTTGGTGGGGCTAATGGCAGACTCCTGGAGGGCTCACGCCAGGGAGTCCTTCCCAGAACTTCTACTGTCAGTGTCCTTGTCCTTGCAGTAAGCCACAGCCACATCCCTGCCTCTGCAGGAGACCCTCCAACACTAGCACGTAGCTCCTGTTCAGCCCCCTATGGGGTCACTGCTCCTTCCCCTGGGTCATGGTGCACACACTACTTTGTGTGTGCCCTCCAAGAGTGGAGTCTCTGTTTCCCCCATTCCTGTGGAAGTCCTGCAATCAAATCCCACTAGCCCTCAAAGTCTTATTCTGTAGGAATTCCTGGTCCCGTTGCCGGATCCCCAGGTTGAGAAGCCTGACGTGGAGCTCAGAACCTTCACTCCAGTGGGTAGACTTCTGTGGTATATGTGTTCTCCAGTTTGTGAGCCACCCACCCAGCAGTTATGGGATTTGATTTTATTGTGATTGTGCCCCTCCTACCATCTCACTGTGGCTTCTCCTTTGTCTCTGGATGTGGGGTATGCTTTTGGTGAGTTCCAGTGTCTTCCTGTCGATGACTATTCAGCAGTTAGTTGCGATTCCAGTGCTCTTGCAAGAGGGAGTCTTGATTTTGACAAATATATTTTGACAAATATACCAAAGGTTGACATCTTACATTTGTACATGTACCAATGTAAGATGTCAACTTTAGGGGAAGCTGGGTAAAGGGTATATGGAACACCTCTGTGCTGTCTGTGCCCATTTTCTATATATTTAGAAAGCTATTCCAAAATTAAAAAAATAAAAATCTCAGAAGATAAATAGACATGGTGCTTAAGAAGGGTTTTGAGAGATTAATTACTCCTGTAAAGCAGTCTGGGGGAGGGAGAAATAAAAACCATAGGAAGACACTGTCATCAGAGGGAAACATGTGTACAGCATGATGATGTGTTCAGAGCACTTTGTGTACCTGCTATGGCAGGAGGGCTTGCTGGGCAGAGGGAAAGAGACTGAG
>NW_006775143.1:1773360-1782460 GCF_000442215.2 Lipotes vexillifer | reverse complement strand
GGGAAAGAGACTGAGTATCAGAGACAACAGCACAAAGAATCTACTAATTTAGGTGAAGGATGTTAGTGAGTCAATGAATGTTTTAGAGCAGAGAAAGCCTGTCAGATAGGAACAGAGTGTCTAGAAGTCAGAAGAGTTGGCAAAGACAACCAGCCAGTCCTGTTGAATATGGAAGCAGCAAAATGGGGAAAACACCAAGTATAATAAAATCACAATGAAGCCATCCTATGTGGGCCCTGCTCTGATGTGACTTCTATGTTGAGTGGCAGATGGGAGAAAGTGAAATGTTTTTCATGCTTTTGACTTGAAAGCATAAAGACCACGAACGTGGAAGGCTGTTTGTTCAGCTTGCAACAGCCGTGATTACACTGCTAATCAGAGAATTGGGGGAAGGATATGGGTAACTGGATACAACTGAGAAATGGAGTCACAAACATTAAGATAAAGTCATGATGGCAAATCTATCACTAGATAATGAAGAAGCAGTAGGCTTTGGGGAAACTGATCATGGCAAATGCAACTCAAAAACCTTAATAGCTACCTAATGTCTCCAGAGTAAAGTCCAAACATCTAAGCCTGGCATTCAACACCTATTATATTTGCCATAAACTACCTTTATATCTCATTTTCTTCCTTGTTGCTTTACTACAGATATTTCAACTCTACATCCTATAAAAATAAAAACTTAAATTTCCAATTCTTGTACCTTTGTGTAAGTTGTTCTCTCAGCCTGAGCTGCCCTGAGTCCAGATCCTAATGCTTCATGCACATGTCACTGCATCCATGAAGGCTTCCCTGACCACACAGACAGTATAAACTGTTCCTCCCTTCAATTTTCTACATCCCAGCTTTCTTATGTATCTGTTTTAGGATGTATTCCATTTACTATGGTTTTGGTTTGCTGGGAGCATGCATGTCCATACCTTATCAGTATCTATATTTCCACTGCACCTTGCACACAGGTGTTTAGGTAAATAGTGTTGGTTGGCTACCCAGTGCTCAATTCCTAGCCATGTCTTCTCTCTATAAAGAATGAAAAAGCTCACTTTCCCAGACTTCACTGCAAATAGAGGTGGCCATGTGACTCACTTCTGGCTAATGAACCATAAGGTGAAACCTTTGAAGGTACTTCTGGAAAAGGCTTTTCTTCTAATAAAGGAAAAAGCTCACAAGGAAAGCTGCTTTCTGCCTGCCCTGCCCTCATCCTTGCTTTAAATTATACGTTAGTTCATGAATCTTGGGGCTCTAAAGCCACCTGGGAACTGGGAACCCCAAGGAGAAGCCTACGACAACCAGAGAGATTCCAACCCTGGGTACTGCAGTCTTCAGCTGCAAAGTCACCGATCTACAAACTTTTTGTCACATGAGATAATTAAATGTCCTCACTGTCTAAGCCTCTGGGATACAGGTAAAAGTATCCTAAGTAAGACACTGACTAATATCTTTTTAATTGAACTGAATGTGAGAATACCCTATCATTTGAGTCCCTTTAAGAGGAAAACCCAGACTTCTCAATGTGCCTCCTTCAGAGAGAAACAGTCCCTTGCGACTCAGAATCTATGCCTCCAGCCCTGGAAGGAGAGAGCACAGAGTATGACCCCAGAAAACAATTACTCTCTCATGTGAATTTCTAATCTGGCCCAAGATATGCTATCCAAGGCCAAGTCATAATCTCCTTATGACTTCATCTACTTTTAAATGTCAAGTGCTGATTTTCGCCACACTTCCCGAGAGGAATTATTAGTTTAATGAGGAACACAGGCCATCATCTGCATCCTAGGAGTTGCGACACTTGAGAGGCATTATCTCCACCGACCTGGAACCTCCCACACGTTAAACAGGCAGAGGTCAAATAAAATATTCTGCTCACATTCCACAGTCCAAGAATCAGAGCTGAGCTAATGGGCCCAGAGAGAATCAACAACTGGCAAACAGTTGCTGAGCTTCTAACGCACAAGGATCCGGGCACCGAGAGGGTGGCTGACAGAGATCAAGGAAAAGGGGCAAGAAAATTAACACTGCCAAACAGGAAACCTTATCCCAAGTGCTTTATCTTTGGCGAGTCTTCTAATCCTCAGCATAATCCTAGGATTTAAGTACTAATATACCCACTTTATTGAAATGAAGCTCAGAAATTAAGTAGATTATTCAAAATCGAATCACTGAACCAAAAGGTGGAAACAATCCAAATGTCCATCAGTAGATGAGTGGGTAAACAAAACATGGTATATCCATAAAATGGAATACCATTCAGCCATAAAGGTATTAAGTTCTCATACATGCTACAACTTGGATGAAGTTTAAAGACATTATGCTACATTAAAGAAACCAGACATGAAAGGTCAGATATTGAATGGCTCTACTTATATTAAATATCCAGAATAGGCAAATTCATAGAGACAGAAAGTGGATTGAGAATAGCAGGGTTTGGGCGGGGTGGGGTGGTGGTTGAGAGAGAGAGAGAGAGAGATGGGGAGTTACTGCTTAGTGGTTGCAGAGTGTCTGTTTGGGGTGATGAAAAGATTTTGGAAACAGATAGTGGTGATGGTTGCATAACAATGTGAATGAATTAATGCCACTTAATTAACTGTACACTGAAAAAAATGGTTAAAATGGCAAATTTTATGTTATATATGTACATATACATACCCTGATTTAAAAAACTGCATCACTACTAAATGTTTTAACAACAACTCAAAACCTATTATGACTCTGAAGTCTGTAATCTTTCCAGAAACCATAAAGATGTCCTCAAAGATTTAATCCATTGCTGTTTTAATCCATTTAATCCAGCACTTTCTTCCACAATGAAATGTTCTACATCTGCACTATCTAATATGGTACTCACTAACCACATATGGTTACTGAGTACTTGGAATGTGGCTAATATGCCTGAGCAACTAAAAATTTAATTTAGTTAATTTAAATAATAGCCACTTAAGCTCCAAAGATAACCAGCACAGCCTCCAACCTGTCTCCTTGATTTTGGTTCACCTCTACCTCCAATCCCTCAGGAAAAGCAGCCTTAATAATAGCAGACCTGATCATGTCATCTGCTGTCTAAAATCTCCACTAAATAGGAACCTTCAACACATATACTAAGTGAAAGAAGCCAATCTGAAAAGGCTACATACTGTATGATTCCAACTACATGACATTCTGGAAAAGGCAAAACTATGGAGACAGTAAAAAGATCAGTGGTTGCCAGGGCTTCAGGGAAGGGGGGAGGGATGAATAGGTAGAACACAGAGGATTTTTAGGGCAGGAAAATTACTCTGTATGAATAACAATGGTTGCTACACGTTTTGTCAAAAGCCACAGAACTTACAAGACCAAGAGTGAATCTTAACGTACACTATGGACATTGGGTGATAATGGTGTGTCAGTGCAGGTTCCTCAGCTGCAAATGTACTGCTCCCGTCGGGGAGGTTGCTAGTGGGAGATCCTGGGAGTGGGGGCCGGGGGTCAATGGAACTCTGTACTTCCTGCTCAGTTTTGCTATGAACCTAAAACTATTCTAAAAAGTAAAGTCAATTAAGAAAAAAACCACTGAAAGGTAAGATACTGTTAAAATTCACTCATCATCTGGCTCCTGCCTGTCCTCCAGCCCCTTTCTCACTGCTCTGGAGATTCACGCCATGTGCCCGTTCCCTAAACTCACCAGCGACTTCTCCTGCAGAGCATGTTCGCACATGCTATTCTCTCAGGGTTGAATGTTCCTCATCTCTCTACTAGAGCTGCTTGGTAGACACCCTCATATCTTTCAAAAACCAGAATCCCCCTCTTTGAATACTTTGCTGAGCCATGAAAACTAAGTTAACACCCCCTTCCTTTGCCGGTCATGCACTGAATAAATATCACAGTTTTTATTCTTGCTTTGTTACTGATGTTCTCTTTTAACAACCTCTCAGTTGCTCCAGGGTAGGTCTTATTCCTCCCCACCAGATCTTGCATGACCTGGCCGCAGGCAATCTCTTAAGGCCCCATCACGCCTCCCTCCCTCCAGCCAAGCACTGGCCTTCTCACCATCCTAGAACACCAGAACTCCTCTGGCTGCTGGCTCTCTTCCCTCTGCTGGAACCCACTCCCCAGCTAAACCTCAGCAAACTGACCTCAGACTCCACCTCTTGGGGAAGCCTTCCCTGATTTCCCAGCCTAAAATAAACAACCCAGTTATACATTCTCAAAATATTCAATGCTTTCTCCTTCAAGGCATTTACTAAAAATGTGTCTCAATAATTACTTATCAAAATATTTGTTTAGGGCTTCCCTGGTGGCGCAGTGGTTGACAGTCTGCCTGCCGATGCAGGGGACACGGGTTCGTGCCCCGGTCCGGGAAGATCCCACATGCTGCGGAGTGGCTGGGCCCGTGAGCCATGGCCGCTGAGCCTGCGCGTCCGGAGCCTGTGCTCTGCAACGGGAGAGGCCACAACAGTGAGAGGCCCACGTACCGCAAAAAAAATATTAAAAAATTTAAAAAACTTTTGTTTAATTCCTATCTCCTTCTTCAGGCTTTAAGCTTCTTACCCTGTTGTCCTTTTTTTTCTTCCCCCCCCCAGTTGTACCCATGGTTCCTGCCATATCAGACATTTACCAGTGTATATGTGAATAAATGGATTAATTTCTCTATCCTCCAGGGACCCCTCTAGGGTCCGGGTGCATGATAATTATTATTTGTAAAATGACTCTATTTCTTTTATCTCCAGGGTCTAGGACAGTCTCTGACACAGAATGAGTGGTCAGCAAATTCAGTATTTCTTGCATGAACGAATGAATGAGAAGTTCAGAAATCCTTGCATAAATGAATATTCCATTCCTTCATGGTAGAAACTATTCAGCACCATTCGCATTTCTGACTGAAGACGCCACTGCAAGTGTATGCAAAAATAATGTTATGAGTATGATGACAACAGTTCTTTTCATTTACCAAATATTTTTCAAGCATGCTCTCTCACCTTATTCTTTCAGTAATGTCGGTGTTGGGTGATAGAAACCCACATCTAGAAATGGGTAATGGAGTTCACAGAGAGAACCTGACCTGCCACGTATAACGTAGTGAGTGAGGCGCCAACCAGATGCCAGGCTGCTGGCTCCCAGGGTGAGAACAGAGGCTGAGAAGCTGCCATGACAGAGAAGCAAATGAGCCCTCTTGATTCCTAGGGACCAGAGCCAGATGGGGAGAGACAGAATGGACCCTGATTACAATCTGAGGGAGATTCTTCTCTGAAAGAGAGTTGATTGGATTGTGCTGTAATGCCACAGTCTGTGGGCAATCAAACACCCTCTGGCTACCTCTGAGCAGCTGGAATTGGAAATTTGGAGGCAGAGGCTGGCCTGCTGCTGGGGGACAGACTGGGGGACACAGGAGCACCACAGCTTCAGGGTACAGCTAAAGTGGTGGATGACAGATTTACCCATTCACAGCACTGCTAATAAAAAATGCTTCCCCCAAGAAGCCAGAGAAGGGGAGCAGCCTGTCCTGGGGGTCAGGGGACAGAGGAGTAATGGAAACAACCCCTTACAACTGCAGAGTGTACAACAGTTTCCAAAGTAATATAACTTCTAGTCTCATTAGGTCGTCCCCCAAACCCTACTGAAATCAGTGTTATAATGCCCATTTTATAGATGCACACACTTAGGCTGGTAGAGGGGAAATGTCATGCTCAAAGTTATAGGGTATAAAGGTAAGGCCGAGACAAGAGTTACAAGTCTGCCCTAGTCTGTCTCCAAGTACACTGTAATCAATCCAAAGCACGAGTCTCCAACATAAAGTCAAAATGTTTAAATACTGAGAGGGGTTGGATTTTCCCAGGAAGATGATCGTGGATCTGATTCTTCTTGTATACCTACTATGTGCCAGCAGGCACTCCATATGGGCCATCACTTACAACCTGTGCGGATGAGACTATTATTTCATATTTGATATGATGCAACTGAGTGAGGTTCTGAGAGGTGAAGCCGTTTACTGCAAGAGGCAGGGCCAGCAGTTAAAACACACCAAGGTCGTTAGATTTCACTTTGAGAATATGAGAAGCAACAGCCATGCAGGAAGCCAGCTCCTTCACCTTTTCTCAAGAAATATGCCGGGACTGGCTCTACGGTACAATGAAATGGCGGTACCATGTCTGTTCAATCTGATTTCCCATTTTTATGGGCTTCATGTAAAAATATAAAAAAATAAAAAAACAAAAAATTGTGACGAAAGAAACGGAAGAACAGCTTCAGGGCTAACAGCACATTTTGGCTTCTGTAAGAAACTTGCTTGCTTGCTTGGGGCGGGAAGAACCGGGTTCCTGATTGGCTGATTCAAAATTAAACAGCTCCCTCCCGCCTTGGGGACTTCCCGCCCTGTGAAGGGTATAAAAGCCTCGCCCGGCTGTTAGTCGGGGTCTCACTCACTTCTCTCCGAGTGGGACCCTGTCCGGACAGTTTGTGTAAGCTTCTATACTTGTATAAATCCTTTGCTAATCTTTCTGCTTGGTGTTGGTGATTCTCGGGTGTCCTTGGTTGGGACACGGGTCACATTTACCGGGGAACTTGACTCCAGGCGTGTGGGTCCCGGACCGTAACAAAATAAAACGAAGTTGAAGTATGTCAAAAGAGTGGTCAGGAAAGGGGCATTTAGAGAAAAGACGGAAGAAGGTAAAAAAACACTCTTCATATCATCTCAGCAAAGATAAAGAATTGAATATGAAGCACGTCCTGGAAGGGCTGGATTATCCATCAGGCACTGTGTCTGGAGCCCACACACCTTTTAGGAACCAACAAAAATGTTTTAACTTTTCTTGAAACCAGAAGCAAAAATAATGTTTAGTTCAAAGAAAATGTTTCCATTTGTGATATGAATATCCTCATCTTTATACAAACACAATTGTACAATTTTTAAAGTAAATGATAATAATAAGATAATTTTTTTAAATGTTATAGAGGAACAGCCCCCAGAGGCAAAAGTGCCCAGTCCCTCAAATGTCATAAAGCTGCCTGTATGCTGACTTTGTTACTATATAACCTTGGCCATTGAATGTGGAGCCGAACTGAGCTGATGAGAGTTCATGGGATTGGGGAAGAGTGTTCTCAGCTATGTTCTGATGGACACTTGCATGGAATTATCATGGGCAGGGCTGAGCATTATCAAGAGAATTGGAATTAGGCTCCTGGGTTCATGTTGGCACTTCCCCTTTGGCTATGCCAAGCTAAGAAGGCTAAATTAAAGTTACCTTTGGCTTTATCATTTTCTCCATTTCAAGAATCACACTTATTATGGGTCCTTGGAACCTAATGGGATTCTGGAGGTTGAAATCAATACCCAATCAATGGCTAAGCAGGCCTTTAATGCCTAACCCAAACCCTGCCTATTCTAGCTACAGTCCTTAATTTTGCTTTTTAAGAGTGAAAATCTGCAAGTGTTGCTTTCCTGGCATTGTTGCAAGGATTTCCTTCTCATAATGTCCTTCTGGAAGCTTGAGTATATAACCTCTTGAATGGACACAACACTTGAATGGCAGAACACCTGAATGGCAGTGAGAAGACACGGACTGTAGTAACGATTCCGTCATAAATGTGTGTGTGACCTGGGCAAGTCACTTCCCCTGCTGGGCCTTGGTTTCCCCTATCAGAAAAAGGAGAGTTACAGGCATATATAAATTTGAAAGACCTTCTAATACTGAACATTTAGGATATTATGGATGATCCTATCACAGATCCACTTATAGTAAAATCAGTGTTATAGTAAGGATCTATCATGTTTGGTGTTTAAGAAGCCTTCTTCTATCTAGTTTGTCCAAAAGTCAGGATATGCCTGTTAGTTTCTGCACAGACAGTATCATTTCTAAGAATTTGCAGAGAGACAGTAAAGGTCAGACAGATTAGGTAATACACATACACACACTCAAATACATACACACATGTACACACACACACACACACACACACACACACACACACACACGAGTAAATCAGGGGCAATGCAAGGTTCAAGACCTGGGGACAGAACAGGGGTGCGGGCATGGCTATATCCCCCGCTTGCGTTGTCATATTACAAATACCTCCAACCCAGAGTTGAAAACTCTCCTTCTGGGCATGACAGCTGAATAAGAAATTCCATTTCCTTTCCCATTATTTGAATGAGAAAGGGGCCAACATTAAACTGGGGGCAATTGTCTTTACATCACCCTGGGCACCACCTCTAATCACAAACTTGCGGACCACCAGCCTCCAGTGGCACTGACATGGAATGTGGAAATTATCATGTAATTTACAACAGGAAGTGCCTGAAAGTGACTTTTCAGCATCTGCTCTCTAGTAGTCCCAAGAGCAGGGGAATGAAGAAAGCTCTCCGGGCTGCTGGAGAGACGTCATCTCCTCCAGTTGCATCCAACACTTCAACAGCCTCCCCCCAGATTCCTCAAACAGATCTCTTTCCTCTGCTTCCCTCATCCTGTCATGCCTCTCTCTACACCTGCTGTTGAAGTTCTACCCATCCTTCAGAACTTCCCTTCATAAATCCCACTTTTCTCCAAGAACCTGCCTACCCCAACTCACCTCCCACTCCTCTGGTCCTGACAAGTCAACTTCCACTACCTGTGAACTGGGAAGGGAGTGGGGAGTTAAGCATGCTTTGAGTTCAACCCAAATACAGTTACCCTATGAGTAAACCCTGGTTGGTCCCTGATGTCGTTCAGAGCCCTTTTTTTCCACGTAACGCAAGGCACAGATTCAGTGATAAACATTGGCTACTGTAAGAGGATCAATCTTATATTCTGGACCCCTTGGTTATTGTTCCGGTTCTGCCCCTTCCTAATGTTGTGCCCTTGGTCAAGCCCCTTCCTGCTACTGAGCCTCAGATTCCCCATCTGTAAAATGGGAAGAAAGTGCTTAAACCTTGATGGGTTGTTTTGAAAAGGAAGCAAAATATGATTGCAGGCAATGATAATGCAATATAAATGCCAGGAATGATTATTACTACCCCTCCAAAAGGAACAACCGGTGTGTTAAAGAAAGTAACAAAGCCGATATTCCTCCCTTTTCTGTGACTCAAGAAAGGCAAACGCGGGCTTCCCTGGTGGCACAGTGATTGAGAGTCCGCCTGCCGATGCAGGGG
>NW_006775143.1:1763101-1773231 GCF_000442215.2 Lipotes vexillifer | reverse complement strand
AAGAAAAAAAAAAAAAAAAAAAAAAGAAAGGCAAACGCTGTCTTCAAGTTGTACCTATTATATGCTGAGATAAGGGTTTAGTCATTCATCTATGAGTTAAAAGATAACCATTAAATACCTATACACCCACCGAGGTTCCAGAGTTAGAATGCCATCAAAACGCCATACAAAGAATTGGCCTATATGGCTTAACACTGTTGAATCATATGCTTCTTAAAAGCTATGGGTCCCTGTCTGGAGAGCGGGAGTCTTGGTTAATAGCCAGCACAGTGTCAGTATGTAGTCAGTATTTGTGAAATTACTGCATGGATATTTAACAGAAACTTTAGTACGGCAGTACAGATTTGGGCCAGGTTCTCTGATGAGAGCAAAATAAGTTGAAAAAGGAAGACAGGAACTTAGACTTCAACTATCAGAGGCAGGAGAGAGGAGTGAACTCAGGGATTACAGACTCAATTCTGACCTGGCCTCCCTGTCTTGATACGAGCCTGTATAAGTAACTTTACTTCTCTGAGCCTCAGTTTCCCTGAAAGTCAGGAAGGAAGGATGCAAGGACTATATAAACCAAGGACAACTTGATGAAGAAAATATAGAAGCAGGAGTTAGGAAGTCAAATAAGGGTGGACGGCAGCTTTTCTCAGCAGGGATAAACCAGGGAAAAAGAAAGTGGATGCAAACCCATTGGCTCCTACTGATTGCTAAACACGAAGAAACAGAAATTGATGAGTGTCTTTATGACTCATTGAGTCTCAGGACATGTGCGTAGTTGTCCAGCACTCGGAGATCCTTGGATTACACTCTGAGGTTAGGACCCTCTTATTTTCATCCTTCATGTATCTGTCAAACATTTATGGAGTATGACTGGCCCTGTGCTAATAAGCATACTTACTGAAATAAATACGAGTAAATAATCCCTGCTCTCACAAAGCTTCTGGTCTAGTGGGTAAGAGAATTAAACAGGTAATGAAAATGAAGCATAATGTAGAAATCAGGCAAGAGTCCAGGGAATATGGGAATATACAACAGGGGGCATCTAACCTAGCCAGGAGTCAGAGAGCATTTCCCATTTGAAACACTGTGAAAGTTAGAACTGAAGGATGAATCAAAGGCAGTCAGTTAAAGAAGAGTGGAAACTATACCAGAGAAAGGAAATAGCAAGCGTGCTGGAGACACACAGTTAAGTAAGATGTGATTCCTGCCCTCATGGCACTGCCAGTCTAGTGGACAGAGTGTAGCCTGAGCTGTACAAACAACCGGAATCACACGAAGTTCCTTCCCACTTCATGACTCTGCATCCACGGTGGGCAGGGTGTAATGCAGTGGACACTGAGACCAAGCAGTCAACCTGATTTCAAGGCTTGGCTTTATTAGTAGCCTTTGTGTGACCATGAACAAGGCACTCCCCTCTCTGGCCACACTCACCCCATCTTTAAAAGAGGAGACTATTCCAGACCATCATCTACACCTTTCTACACTGAAAATTCTATGCTCCACAATGACTTAGGGATTTTTAGGATTTGTTCTTTATTTCTCATAGAATCACAGTTGTTTTTTTTTAACTTCTTCTTCCTCTACGTTAGGCCCCATTTATGTGAAATGGGTGACATTACTTATTTCTCACATCCTCAGGACTTAAATTCCTGAATTATTCTAAATCTTGCCCAGGCCTGCCATCATAAATAAATTCTCAATCCCAGGGGCATGGAGATAAACAGGAGCTGCCACTCCTGTGACCTCCATCAGGGATCTGGCTCCTCCACGGCCCCAAGGAAAATGTTGTACCAAGTCAGGCTGGAGGCAAGCAGGACACTTAACAAAAAAAAAAAAAAAAAAAAAGGAAAGAAAGACAAGTAAAGTAGGGCATTTATAAACAGACAAAAGAAACAGCTTCTCTCTGGATACATCTCAAAGACCCCCAGCATATTGAAGGAGCTGAATTTTGGATCTCTGTTTCTCATTCTCAAACGGAAGGAGCCAGCAAAGCCAGGCAGAGCAGAAATTCCCAAAACCTGGGGCCATGCAGAGCTGACTTGGAGCCCTACCCCATTCAAATCTGTGTGATTTCAGGCCAGTGATTTCATTTGCTCTGAGACTTGGTTTCCCCTGCTGGAAAGTGAAGCCACTGTCATTTCCTCAAGGAATCACCGTAAGGGTAAAACGAAGCTGCATAATGTAGAGTAGCTGAAGCTAAAGCAAGGTGGGGCTCTGTGGAAAGCTGGCAGGAAGTGTCTGTGGCTCCCAGCTCTCTGGTGCCAGACACCTCACATGGGGACTTCTCCAGCGCCCGAGAAGGGACAGCACAGTCCAGCGTAAAGCATACCGGCAATGGAGTTACACAGTGTTGGGTATAAATTTTAGCTCCACCCATCTTTAAGACTCTAACCCCTCTGAGCCTCAGATTCCTCATCTGTGAAAAGCAGTACCTACTTAAGGTTGTGAGGATTAAAAAAGATGCTGCATGGGCTTCCCTGGTGGCGCAGTGGTTGAGAGTCCTCCTGCTGATGCAGGGAACACGGGTTCGTGCCCCGGTCCGGGAGGATCCCACATGCCGCGGCGCGGCTGGGCCAGTGAGCCATGGCCGCTGAGCCTGCGCGTCCAGAGCCTGTTGCTCCGCAACGGGAGAGGCCACAGCAGGGAGAGCCCCGCGGACCACAAAAAAAAAAAAAAAAAAAAAAAAGATGCTGCATATCAAGTATGACACCTGGCACATGAAGTGTGCACAGTAAATTGGTGGCTAGCAAAGATTCAGAATCTCACTGGTTTCTATTTGATCCCTATCTGCTGGGTATCCTCCATGCGCTCTGCCCCATCCCCAAACCATTTTTTGTGATGCCCTTAACCCCAGGATGCTGACTGACCTCTCCAGACCACATCACCCAGGTTCTCTTGCCTTCTGCTTCCAGGTGGGTTCTGCTCAGGAGACGCACTGGCAGGAGATCGGTGAGCAGCAGGTCAGAGTATTAATCATCCTCACTCGCTCCCTGTTGAACTGTGTTCTCAACACAGTGAGTGCGGATCCCATATGGCCGGTCCCTGTAAGCGGGGTCCCTCTTCCTGGCATCACTGTTTCCTCTTCTGGCTCCTTTGGGGTGGCAGGATCTTTCCCCTTGAAAAGAGCAGTCTGGCTCCTATTTTTGATGTTTGACCACAGACAGTTTTTAAGCCTCACCTTTCCGTCTCACCTCTGTGCTTTATATCTGAACAAAGCTCATAAGAACGCCTGAATGCTCCCTTCTTTTGGCACTGGCTAGAGATTCAAACTCTGCAAGCCTCTGCCCATGCATGGGATCTCTCACCCCAGCCCCACCCTTGAACCACAATCAAAACTGAGGTCAGTCCCTTTTGCTGGCTCGCAAGCCATTTGGACCTATTGAGAGGCCTACCCGGCTCACCACAAGGACTTCAGTTATGTGAATAATCAACCCTTTCATACTCGTGTGTGTGGGTGTGGGTGTGTGTGTGTGTGTGTGTGTGTGTGTGTGTGTGTGTGATCATCGGACTCAGCACCTAAACCAGATTTGGGTGGGAATCCCTCCTGCTTTTGCCAGGAGACCGAGGCACCCCAGATGCTAATCTAGAATGCCTCATGACACCGGGTCAGTCCCCTTACCCATGCCACACCCTCCATGAAACTCTCTACCCTCTTCTGAGTGTGTTCAGAAAGGAGCTGTCTGTTTCCTTCCTGGGCCCTGAATGATATAACACCGAAGGTCCAGGGACTTCCCTGGTGGTCCAGTGGTAAAGAATCCGCCTTCCAACGCAGGGGACACGGGTTCTATCCCTGGTCGGAAAACTAAGATCCCACATGCTGCGGGGCAACTAAGCCCACGTGCCACAACTACTGAGCTTGCGCACAAACTACAGAGCCCAGGTGCTCTGGAGCCTGCACGCCACAACTAGAGAGAAGCCCGCGTGCCGCAAGGAAAGATCCCGCATGCCTCAACGAAGATCCTGCATGCCGCAACTAAGACCTGATGCAGCAAAAATAAATAAAATACATAAATAACACTGAAGGTCCAGGAACACGTTCATTCATCAAGCATCTGTTCATCACCTACTTGTACAAGTTACACTGGGTCTGAGGGGCAGATGGCCTTATAGCAGCCACTGTGGAAAACAGTATGGAGATTTCTCGAAAAACTAAAACTTGAGTTACCATATATATTGGTCCAGAAGTGGACCAGCGATTCCACTTCTGGGTATATATCCAAAAGAAACAAAAGCACTCATTTAAAAAAAAAAACATGCACCCCAGTGTTCACTGCAGCATTATTTATAATTGCCTAAATGACCATCAACAGATGAATGGCTAAAGAGGAGGTGCTATAGATATAGACAGACATATATAGATATACACACACACAATGGAATGCTACTCAGTCATAAAAAAGAATCAAATTTTGCCATTTGCAGCAACATGAATGGACTTGGAGGGCAGTATGCTAAGTGAAATAAGTCACACAGAGAAAGACAAATACTGTATGATATCACTTACATGTGGAATCTAAAAGATGGAGGAGGGGCAATACAGGGATAAGGGGAAAAAAGGGTTATTACAGGATTATATGAAATCATGTGTGTGAAACTTTTGAAAATTGTAAAGCACTATAGAATTTAAAGACTTTCATTCAGTAATATATATATATATAATTTTAAAATAAATTAATCAAAAAAAAATATATGACAACAACCACCAAAAATTCATCCCCAAGGGCTTGTGTTGCAGGCCACAGGGCACAGTTTGCTGACTCCTATCTGCTATCACACGTGGGAGGTTAAACCAAGAAACAGATCAGGTGGGTGTTCCTTTCTGTGAGCAGAGAAAAACACGAGCCTTATAAACTTGTTTGAATTCTCCGACAAGTTTAATCAAGTGCGGAATAAAAGGCAGGATGATTTACTTAGTTTTTCCAAATGCTGTTGATGAGGTACCTCCTAAAAGACTACAGAAGATAAACAGCCAGGGGATGGGGTGTAAAATATGGTTGCAGAACAGGAGGCAGTGAAGCCTCAGGGAATGAAGTTCTGGCAGCTTCGAAGAAGAAAAAAAAAATGCTAGTTGAGGAAGAGCAAGAAAATCACCCTAGAGACTAACAGACGTGGCCGGGCTCGAAGCTGGATTACAAGGTGCATCAGGAACTCTGAGTCCCCACACCGCAGCATCAAGGACCCTGTGAAGAGGCTCGATAAATAAGAAAACCGGCATCACTGGACTCTCCCCACCTCTGTCATGACATTGCTCCTATACCAGTTAACATTAGCTACAGCCTGTTTCTGGAACAACTCCCAAACCTCAGGGGCTTAAAGGATCACGGTGGATGTTCTACTCACGCTATACTGTAAGTCCATCCCATGTCAACAGGGGACCTCCACTCACTAGTCTCTCAATGACCCAGGCGGAGGGGGCAGCCACCAGGTCAAATGTTGCCAATCTCCACATGAGAAGGAAAGGGAGCTCTGGAGGGCCTTCCCCTGGCAGGTAAAATGCTCTGGCCCGTAAGTGGCACCGATCACTTCTACTCACAATGTAGTTATTGGAGACTTGCAAAGAATCGTAAGCCAGGAGGACAGGCAAGCCTAGCATGAACTCAGAAAGGAGAAGCATCAGAAAGACTTGACAAAACAGTACTCAGACTCTGGCCAACAGAACCTCCCAGGAAGCCTGCCGTGTCCTGATGATAAGCGAGGCTGAGCAAGCCTCTGAGCTTTCTAGCAAAGGGAGAAGGCAGCTTGAATCCGTGGCGGAAGGCACCAGCCTGGGAGTTGGTAGGTATCCCCTCCCTGCTGTGCGTGTGTGATGCTCTCTGAGCTCCTTCTCAGCGCTCTCCCAGCACACAGAGTCACCTCGGCGGGATGTGACAAGTTAACACGGCATTCTGTTTGCTCCGTGCTCCTGATGCGTTACATAACCTAGCCCTGTTCTGCAGTTATCCCAGGCCTCTGCTCATTTCCCCTTGTAAACTCCTTGAGGGCAGAGGCCTTGTCTGACTCATCTTGCAAAACCTAGCATACTTCTTTACATACTGGAGGCGCTCACCGCATGTTTGCTTAATAAACGAACAGATTAAAATTTCCAAAAAAACAATGACTTCCAGGACTCAGCCCAGCCAACTCTGTGGATGTCCCAATGAATGCATACAATGATAATACTGATGATGTCAGTGATCAGCTAATAATATTAATGATAAACATTAAGAAGAAAATAACATGTATGGAGCTCTTTCCAATTCACAGCTCCTTTTCACCTTTATTCTCTCTTTTGATGTTTTCATTCACCCTGTGTGGAAAGCAGAGCAGAAACTGTCATCAGCATCTTAAAGATGAGGAAACTGAGGTTCCCAAGAGGGAATGGGACTTTCCCCAAGGTCATCTAGCCCGTTAAGCTAGAGCTGGGCACTTTTTGCACATAATCTGTCCCTAAGAATTTTTCTCCTCTCCCTAACTCCTCCCATAACAAGGGAATAAGCCCTTACTGTAATAAGTGGACTCAGTCTTTCCCTGCATCGTGCAGATTAGACACCTGAGCCATCCTTATGACCTTGGCCTTGATCTTGGTGTGTGAACTCCCTGCCCCCACCACAGCCACCCGCTTTGCCTTCCTGCTCCAGCAAACCCCGCTCTCTGGGAACACCTGCTCTGAACTAGCCGTGAGTTCTGTAATTAGTGGGGACATTATCGGAGCAGAATGGAGGCTCGGGCTTACACAGACTTCACTACCTCTCCATTTGGTGTGTTTCAGAGCAACAATGATAAACACAAACCAACTAGAATAAAAACAAGTCATATTACTGTACAGGCTTCTCTGGCCCATCTCCTGGAAGAGTGCTTTCGATGAAGCAGGGCCACTCATTTCATCGATGGGGTTTGTAGACATTAAGCAATGGGAAAGGCGGTCTGGTGACGATCTGTGAGCCTGAGGCCTACGAGTCAGCTGGATCTGGCTCTAGATCTGGCTCTGCCACTTACAAGCCCTGTGACCTTCAGCTCCTCGCTGACACCTCTAAGTCTCAAATTCCTTCTCTGCAAAAGGAGGAGCATTTTCCCCATCCTCTTCGGGTTGCTGTAAAGATAAACGAGAAGATGCACATGAAGCCCTTGCAGAGGCCCTGCTCACGATAAACAATGAGTGCGTGAACCATTTCCTCATGTCTGCCTTCCCTCTAGATGGGAAGCTCCTAAAGGCTGAAGTCCTCTCTGCTTGTTCACAGCCGATTCCCCAGAATGTAACACAGTGCCTGGGTTATGGTCACTGCTTATCAACTCTTGAAATGATTACGGGACTTGATTGAGTGCACACAGATATTTATCTATCAAGTCACTGACACTCTTGCTTCTCAGACACATAGAACTTGGCTAGCTTTCACCTAATGTTATTTTTAGGTTCAGTTAGAACCACAGAAACCTTGAGGAAGAAAGGACTCTAAGCCAGCCCCATCCACTTGCAAAAGCCATCTCTGCAATGCCCTGTCTTATTTCCATGCAATGAGCTCTGTACAGCATCCCTCTACACAGCGTGCAGTATGTGCTCTTTTAACCAACAACTTCCACTTGGAATTCTTCAGTTTCTCACTTGTAAAAGAGATAGCAACCTGACCACAAGAAAAATGAATCAAAAATGGCTTTCCTGTAGCTAACCGTCTGGGAATGGACATGGCTTAAGCAGATACTAAGGATCAGGAACTCACAAAAGTAGTGTAATAGTTATGTAGTAACTCTTCATTGACTTTGGAAAAGTACAAGAATAGACAAGAATAAATCTGAAAGATTTAGAATTCTTCTTAGGGGTTTGGGGAAATATACCATGAGCATATGCACACACAAACACACGTGCATTCACAGTTAGGAGTATCACACCCAATACAAACTAAAGAAGGCATCCATTGAAACAAAAACAAAACAAGAGTCACAGGAGTTTGTTTTTAAACCTGCTAAAAATAGCCAATATACTAAATAATGACCTCTTTTCACCTGGTGGTGAGAACTGCCAAAGGAGATTCTCATACATGGTTTCCATTATGGAGCCTGCACCTCATTCCAGAGGGTTTAGACTAAACTAATGCCACGTATTTCGAAAGGGAAAGTATATGATTATACCTTCCATCTCCCTTATTAATCTTCCCAGTGTATGTAACAGATAAGGTTTTCAAATGATCACTGGGTTAAGGGCACAAGTGGGTGGGAGACAGTATCCTAACCCTCTATTGAAAAGGAAAGTAAACAGCTCTCTTTTGTCTACACTAATCCATAGAACTGTTTGGTTCCCCAGGGACCATAATGATTGTCACGTGCTGTTTAAGAGTTCTGATCTGAAAAACTTGTACATAAAAATAACGCAAGTTTTTAACATGTTGGTTTATAAATATAAAATCCCATTATCACAAAGCCACAGTCAGCCAAGTCTCCAAGGATTACTGTGCATTTAGCACGGAAGGAAGCATAATCAGTTGTAGGCTTAAGAAATGCCCCAAACCTTGATGGCAGGTGTCGGCACAGAATAGTCCTGGCTGAATTTAGGTCAAGTAAAATGGGGCAAATCCATATAAACCATCGTTTACTTAGGGGGAAACTAAAGTGCTGCTCATGAAGACAGAAAATCTTACAACACACACAGGATAATACTTGCCAACAAAAGTAGAGGCCAGCTGGGATTAATGAATTCTCTAAGTGTTCTTTCCTGCCATGGCTATTTGTTAAAACTGGAAGAGTGCTATTCAAACATAAAGCATTCTTCCTCTTGTTAATAATATTATTTTATTTTTCTAGGCACCAGTGATCCTGATTGCTCTTGGAATCCCTTGGGAAATGAGTCTCTATGTAACGTGATTATAATGATTCATTATATTTCTGTACGGTTTTGCAGCTTGGAAAGCACTTTCCCATCCATTATTAGTATTATCATTACTACTAATAATAGCTACCATTTATTGTGAGCATCTTAGGGTCCAGGCACTGTTCAGTGAACAGTAAACACAATATCTCTAATCTTTACAATAACCCTACAAGGAGGTTGTAACACTAGTTCTATATGGGAGGAAACCAAGGCCCTTATAGGTCAAATAACCAGCCTAAGATGACACAGCTCGTAAGTGGCTGAGATGGGACTGAAACTCCTGCCTGCCTGACCCCAAGATCCAGGCCATTTTCACTCTAAATATGGCATTTCCTGTGACCTTCAAGTTACTTGTTAACCATCTATTATCTGTCATCCTTTTAGACTAAACACTCTTGGAAGGCAGGAAACGTATCTTATTCAGAGTCCTAACATCATTACCTAGCACAAAGCTTGGAACACTGTAGGCACTTGACGAATATTTGCTAAAAGAATGAATGGACACATGAGCAAATGAGTGAATTCTTACATCTCTTCTGAGGCAAGGAGATTACTTGATATGTTCTCTGTTAATAAACAGGGATGTTGAAACTCTTAAGAGGTGAAGCGACTTCCCCAAGGGCACAGAGCTGTTAAGTGCTTGGTGCCAGGACCCCACCCTCAACCCTCTGACTCTTGGTGTGACTGGCCATCCGCAGGGCCAGGCTACCACCTGATAGCATCAAAAACATGTCTATTTGCTGTGTCATGACACATTGGTTGACAAGCAGTAGGCAGGAGCTGCAGGCCAGCCGTAAGCCCAGGTATACTGCCCACCTCCCTCCACACCCCCATCTCTCTCTCAGCCCAGGTTGGAAGCCCATGAGTGATTGTGGGTATAAACGTGGAGGCTCCTGCTTGGGGGTGGATGAGGATGCAGAGGGTAGTAGATGAAGAGCTGACAGTTTAGGCAGCCAAATTCAATTTGAGGGAATTTGGTTCAGTGCTTTCCATTAAAAACACTCTAAGAAAAACAGAATTCCCAGGACTAAAGAAGAAAGGAGCAGGAAAAAAAAAAAAAACCAAAACTTTTCAGCCTGCGCAGTCAATGCAAAGCAAATCAATCACACTCTTACACCCGGGCCCCAGCAATGCCTCGGTGAACACCAAAGGCCCAGGGCCCCTGAGCTGCAGGCCAGTCCTCAGGGTGGCAGCAGTGGGAGAGACAAGGAACAGGATGGGAAACAGACCCACAAAGGGTTAACTGCAGGGCTTCCCTGGTGGCGCAGTGGTTGAGAGTCCACCTGCCGATGCAGGGGAC
>NW_006775143.1:1744998-1757153 GCF_000442215.2 Lipotes vexillifer | reverse complement strand
AAAAAAAAAAAAAAAAAAAAAAAAAAAAAAGGATTATATTGGGCTCATCTTGATAATCCAGGATAATCTTCCCATCCCAAGGTTCTTGAGTAAATCAATCTAATATAAAGTCCCTTTTGCCATATGCCATACCACACTCATAGGTCAGGAGATTCAGATGTAGACATCTTGGGAGGGGGAGTTATTCAGCACACCACAGGACAGCAGACGCACACATGACTATAGTAGAAACTATAAATAGTAAGTCCACTGTCCTAAAGAAGACACAGAGGTAAAGCGAGGCTTTGGGGACGTGTGCACAAGTGGCAAAGGTAAAGGAAGTCTGAACCCAAATCGGTCTAACTTCAAAGTCCATTTTTCCCCCCTTCCCATGACACAGCCTCCAGGAAAATGTCAAAGCTAGATAAACCATTTGGCACAGTCAAACAGAGAAGCAGCCAAATCCAAATGAATAATCATCAGGGAAGGTTTCAAGACAGACTTAGTGATTCTCTGGGTTGGCAGGAAATGGCTGTGGAGGATCTGATGCTTTGCATCTTTGGAAATACCAAGAAATACATGTTTGGGGGTTAGCTGAATGCTGATGCATGTAGCTAAAGGTAACAAAATAAATAAAACAAACTAAAATGAATATATTTTTTTAAAGTCCTCCTCTCAGCAGTCACGCACAGTGGGGGAAAAAAACCTGGGCTAGGCAGTCAGACAGCTGCAGATTCAGGTCCCAGCTCCTGACTCCAGCTATAAGTAGGTTATGTCATAGCTCTGGGCTCAGTTTCCTGGTTTGAAAATAGGGACAACAAGGTCTTCTTGGGAAGAGCTGATGACGTGCCTCCCCAATGTTATATCCAACACAGAGCAGGAGTTGAATAAACGTGGGCATTTTAATTTTCTCTCTTCCTCTGTCCTGACTCAGGATTCAGAGTAAGAAACAAAGACAAGTGGGCTTTGTTCGAAGAAAGACCGCTAGCTGTGCAAGTAATCTTTAAAAAACAACAGCCACTCCTTCCTCTTGCCTGAGCTCCAGGCGTGGATGAAGGCTTAAGAGACACAAGGCAGACGAGGAGAAGCAGGCAGGTGGAGGGAAGAACGCAGCCATCCCTCTGACCAAGAGAGGGTGAACACAATGCATTATTCAGGGCGTTGGGTGGTGGGCCTTTGTCAGGAAGGGGCGAGGGAGCTGGAGAGGTCCTCTGAACTCCTCGGGACTTGGCCGATCTCTGAGCGAGGCCAGATGCCGCAGCCCCATTAGTCAGCTATTTGCCAGCCCTTGGCCATCCACTGGGGCCTTCTCAGGAAACGCAGGGCTCTGAGCTGGGCAGGAGGTTAATCAAGCCACCTCCCCATTCTGGAAAGCCTTTTCTAAAACCCTGTTTGAAAGCCGTGCAAGCGCTGAATCGCAGGAAACCAGGCACAGAAGGCACTCGGGGCAGGACCCGCCTGACCTGTAAACGGAATCACTAACAGCTTTTGCAGAGGGTGAAAGGTGATGGACAGCATCCTGGACCCACAAAGAGGCCCTTAAAATTGCACTTCGACAATCTTGAGCGCGAACGGGTACAGCTATCTTGGAGGGCAATTCAGCAGTATCTATTCAAATTGAAAATAGGCATATTCTTTGACCTAAGCAATACTAGTCCTAGGCATCTAACCTACAGAAATACTCACATACAGTAGAAAGCTTTCTATACAAAGAGTTCACTGTAGCACGCTTTTGATAGTGAAAGATAAGAAACAACATAAATGTCCATCAATAGGAAAACGCATTGGATAAACTATAGTATATCCATACTACCAAATGAGGTCATTAGAAATAATGAGGTAGATCCAAATGCTCTGATATTGAAAAATTTCCTATTATCTCTAAGTGAAAAACACACACAGGCAAGTCTCAGAAAACAAAGAGCCATAACCCTGCATATGGGTAAAAGCACAGATATATACTTGAACTTACACACACATGTGGATGTAAATAAAGAGAAAAGTAATTGGGATGGATATATACCAAACAAACGGTGATTATCTCTAGGTAGGAAGGGAGATGGGGGATGCCAAGGGCAGACTGTTACTTTTTACTCCGTTTGATTTTATTTTGTTTATATTTTTACAAAAAGAATGGCTTTACATATTATTTATCTAATTTAGAAAAGTGTAAATTTAAAAAATGAAGCCCATTTCAACAGCTGTTAAGAGTGGGAAGAGGCTCGACAGGTGGATTCAAGTCCTGTATTTCTTGGATGGGGAGAGCAGACAGAGACTGAGGGAGTGATCTGTCCAAGGTCACTTGGTGGGTTCAGAGAGTAGACTCAGGCCTCCTGGACCCCAATCCAGAGCTGTTCCCACCACCTTCAAGGTCTGGATTCCTTGGGTATCCGTGTTATGAAGGAACATTCCCACTGGATAGCAGGAGAACTTTAATCATCATGAGACTCCCAGGGAACGCGTGCTGTAAGTGGCCTGAATCAGGATGTTATCTCTGCCACTGATGGGGATAGAAGAGAGTTATACAGGTAGTTGTAGAAGTCCCAGTAGGGGATTACAGATAGAGAGGGAAACCAAGGAAACTGTGGGAGACCACTGTAAGTTAATGATCGCTCAAGAAAGCTATTGGAGGGCTTCCCTGGTGGCGCAGTGGTTGAGAGTCCGCCTGCGGATACGGGGGACACGGGTTCGTGCCCCGGTCCGGGAAGATCCCACATGTCGCGGAGCGGCTGGGCCCGTGAGCCATAGCCACTGGGCCTGCGCATCCGGAGCCTGTGCTCCGCAACGGGGGAGGCCACAACAGTGAGAGGCCCGCGTACCGCAAAAAAAAAGAAAAAAAAAAGCTATTAGAACATCGTGGAACGAAGCAGCCTTGCTTAACTATAAGGCCATAAATAAAAGCACGACATATGCCCCACTTCATTAGGTGAGAGAAAAATGTTACCACCCTTCTACTGATTTGAATAAGCGCTCTGACAGTCCTAGTTTGACCTCATAGGATCAGACACTCTCCTGCCTGATACAAAGGAGGAGCTGGTGACGTAAGCCTGACTACTGGAAGAAGGCGGTCTTTCCCCCTCCCCCACTTTGCTTTGATTACAGAATTGTAGCCCACTTAATCCTCGGGGCAGAGCCTACTCGCCTGCCCACTTACATCTCTCACAAGTGTCCTATATTAATAAATCTACTTCTTGCCTATCACTTTGACTCTCGCTGAATTCCTTCTGCGCTGAGACACAAAGAACCTGAGCCTCAGTAAGTCCAGACACCAGATGAGTGATTCTAATTAAAAGACTGTGGGTTCAAGTCCCAATCTAGGTTTAAGCTGTGTTGGAGTCCCAATCTAAGGTGCGCAGTTTCACTCATCCCCTCCCCTTCTTTTATCAGAGAGACATCTCTCCTGGAAAAGGTCAGGGACAACTAGGTTGAGTGCGTCTCAAAACTCAGGGTTTGAATTTCTGCCCCACCCTAGACCCATCTGGTAGCATCTGAGAAAGTCTAAAACATTCTCCTTTTTTTTTTTTTAAACATCTTTATTGGAGTATAATTGCTCTACAACGGTGTGTTATTTTCTGCTTTATAACAAAGAGAATCAGCTATACATATACATATATCCCCATATCTCCTGCCTCTTGCATCTCCCTCCCACCCTCCCTATCCCACCCCTCTAGGTGGTCACAAAGCACCAAGCTGATCTCCCTGTGCTATGCAGCTGCTTCCCACTAGCTATCTATTTTACATTTGGCAGTGTACATGTGTCCATGCCACTCTCACTTCGTCTCAGCTTACCCTTCCCCCTCCCCATGTCTTCAAGTCCATTCTCTACGTCTGCGTGTTTACTCCTGTCCTGCCCCTAGGTTCTTCAGAACCATTGTTTTGTTTTGTTTTGTTTTTAGATTCCATATATGTGTGTTAGCATACGGTATTTGTTTTTCTCTTTCTGACTTACTTCACTCTGTATGACAGACTCTAGGTCCATCTACCTCACTACAAATAACTCAATTTTGTTTCTTTTTATGGCTGAGTAATATTCCATTGTGTATATGCGCCACATCTTCTTTATCCATTCATCTGTCGATGGACACTTAGGTTGCTTCCATGTCCTGGCTATTGTAAACAGAGCTGCAGTGAACATTGTGGTACATGACCCTTTTTGAACTATGGATTTCTCAGGGTATATGCCCAGTAATGGGATTGCTGGCTCTATTTTTAGTTTTTTAAGGAACCTCCATACTGTTCTCCATAGGGGCTGTATCAATTTACATTCCCACCAACAGTACAAGAGGGCTCCCTTTTCTCCAGCATTAAAGCATTCTCTATATGTTAGTGTGCACCCCTATCTCCACCCCCTACCCCACAATTCTCTGAAAGCCTTTGGATCCTTCCTACTTATCAGGAGGAAAAAATAAATACGTCTTTGGGTCAAAAGGCTGTCATCAGGAACAAAGGGTTCCATGTGCTTCTCCATCTCTGGGGTGTGGAGCCAGAGGGTCTGCACAGGAAGGGGCATGTGAGGCTAGACGTCCCTTGGAGGAAAAAAAGGCACCCAGGGTTCTGCAGCTTTTTGCAAGAAGGAGAGTCACTAACCTGACTCAGGGAGAACTAGCTTCAAGTTCATGTAAAGACGCGGCCTTGACAACATGAGGTGGTGGTGATTGGCTGTGGCTCCAAAAATATCTCCCCAACCAGCCTGCGTTAGATGCCTGGAATTCCATCATTAATCCTTCCAGTTAAATCTTCCAAGGCCTTTGTTAGCATGTAAATGTTTCTCTTGGGAGGAATAATAAAATTTAATCCAAGTGAACAAGCATTTACTGACAGTTCCTTTAAACCAGGCACTTGTGAGGCATAGTGGGACATCCAAAGATGAATAGGATACTTTCCTGTCTTCCAGGAGCTTATAGCTCATTAGAGCAGTAAGATGTGTGCCAACCAAACTTAAAACAACGGAGAAAATTCAAAAATAAGGTAAAAAAGAAAGAAAGTTCCATAACTGCCCTTTCTTCTGTATATTTCATCAAGAGCTCAACTATAGTACATATCACCTTGGGGGGCTTTCATCAAAATGGCTCAACATTTTGTACTTTACTTGAAATATAATAGGTAGCCATGGATATTTTCCGAGTGGCATGATTTTTTAAAGTATTTTACGAAGATCAATCTGACAGTTCTGTGGATGATGGGTAAAAATGGCAAGGCTAGGGGCCGAAAAAAAGATAAGTTAATGTGAAAGATTTTAGAAAACAAGAAACCACAGGTCATGAGGGTATACAGTAGAAGATGAAGGAATCAATTCATGTTTTTTTTCTCAACAGATCTTTTTGGGGGTAGGGCACTTACTACATGCAAGGCAGTGTGCGGGACCCTCAAAATACAACAGATGAGTTCTACTCCCCTTGAGCTCAGTGTTGACTGTGGGGGCCACAGAAAAATCCAACATCATAAAAATACATATACAATTCAAAAAGCATGATAAGGATTCTGGAGGAAAAGGTCACAGGAAGCTATGAAAGCACAGTAAGACCTGTTCTAGTTAGGGGTGATGCCATTGGGCGAAGTCTTCCTTAAGGGGTTGATATTTTATTTGGATCTAAAGGACAAGGAAGAAAAAACTAGGTGAATAAAATACAACCTTCATCCCACTAGGATGGCTATAAGCAAAAAGACAAACAATAAGAAGTTTTGGGGGCTTCCCTGGTGGTGCAGTGGTTAAGAATCCGCCTGCCAACGCAGCGGACACGGGTTTGAGCCCTAGTCCGAGAAGATCCCACATGCCGCGGAGCAAGTAAGCCTGTGCGCCCCAACTACTGAGCCTACACTCCAGAGCCGGCGAGCCGCAACTACTGAAGCCCGCACGCCTAGAGCCCGTGCTCCGCAACAAGAGAAGCCACCGCAGTGAGAAGCCCATGCGCTGTAACGAAGGATAGCCCCCGCTCGCCGCAACTACAGAAAGCCCGTGCGCAGCAACAAAGACCCAACTCAGCCAAAAATTAATTAATTAATTAATTAATTAATTATTTTTAAAAAAGTTTTGTTAAGACTGTGGAGAACTCAGAACCCTCATGACTGCTGGTAGGATTGTAAAATGGTGCAGCTGTTCTGAACTTTTAGAACATTTCATCACCCCAAATGATGGGAGTGATTATCATTCCCAAGAGAGGAGAAAATATACTGATCACCGTGGGAGGGGAGATGTGGTCCTGTGGTTCATAGGAGAACTGAGGTCAAGGTCAATGTGGCTGGCTGTTGGGAGCAAGGGAGAGTGATGGTACCTAAGACTAGAAATGTAGGCAGGGGTTGACCATGGGTACTTTTAGGCCACTTTAAATAGCTTAGTCTTTATCCTTAGAATAATGGGCTATTGGTGGGGAGCTGTATGTGTGTCATACATTCACTTTGCCTGTATTAGGCAGCATAAATTGGAGGGAGTCACAGGGAGGGTGTAGAGGGTGACCAGTTGCACAGGTCAAAGCAAGAGAAGGTGTCAGGTCAAGAGAGGGTGATGGGGGTGGGCGTGTGTACATGGAGGGGACAGGCTATGAGTCTGATGTTTTGCGAGTGGATGGTGGGGAGGATTCTGAGTTCACCAACCAGGAGGAATAGCAGGTTTGGGCAAGCAGAACAAGTCTGTTCTACAGAGACATTTAGTTAGCATCTACTATGTGTCAGAACTGAACAAGGCATTTTATATCTGTACTTCTTTTAACGTTTGCAAGAAAACAATGAGATTGGTTTTATTATTCTCCCATTGTTGAGGGAGGAAAACTGAGGCTCAGAGAGGCTAAGTTGCCCAAATACAGAGAAGTGGTAAGTGGCAGCACAGGAATTCAAATCCAGTTTTGTCTGATGCCAAAGTTCTTTGCATCTTTGCTCAACACTATAATGCTCCTAGAGCAGGATGGCAAATGACCTTCAACACATACTCAACTCTGATCTTTTCGCAGTGACTGCCTGTAGCACTGGCTTGAGATGAATTCTGATCCCAAATTCAGGCCAGCAGGAAAACAGACCATGAGTGATCAGGAATCGAAGCCATGGGCACAGAAAGAGGTGAAAGCACACCGTATTTGCCATTACCGCTCTGGGAGTTCAAAGAATAAGACACAACGTTCTAGCTAAAGGAATTAGAAATAGCCACTGGTAAAGTATCCTTATACACAACAATAGATGAATCACAAAAACAGTAACTTGAGCAAAGGTGTCAGAAAGAAGAGTGTATAACAGATCAAGGAGAAACTTTTTGAGTGAAGGGTCAGATAATCAACAGGTTAGGCCTTGGCCAGATAATCTGTCACAACCACTCAACCCTGCCACTGCAGCCTGAAAGCAGCTATAGACAATACACAAACCAACGGGCATGGCTGGGGCTAATAAAACTATATATGAACACTGAAACTGGAATTCTGTACATTTTTTTATGTATCATTAAGTATCATTCTTCTTTTGATTTTCTTGCCAACTATTTAAAAATGTAAAAATCATTTTTACAGGGAACTAGATTTAATATCCTGTGATAAACCATAATGGAAAAGAATACGAAAAAGAATGTAGTGATATATATATGTATAACAGAGTCACTTTGCTGCACTGCAGTAATTAACACAACATTGTAATTCAACTATACTTCAATAAATTTAAAAAAAAAGATTTTAAAAAAAGAAGAAATAAATTTGGACACAGATACACAGAGAAGGAAGACGGAGGCAGAGTCTGGAGTGACGTGTCTACAAGCCAAGGAACACCAGGCATTGCCAGCAACCACCAGAAGCTGGAGAGTCACAAAACAGATACCTCTTCAGAGCCTCCAGAAGAAATCAGCCCTGCTGACTCTGACTTTAACTTCTGGACTCCAGAACTGTGAGAGAATACATTTCTGTTGTTTTAAATCACCTAGTTTGTGGCATTTCCCAGCATCCCTAGGAAACTAGCACAGTGTAGCTCCTTCCATTTATTTGTGCTCTTGCAAAACACAAATTGCTTCCTATGACTAACTTGAATTTACATAAATTATATAGTGTTGTGGGCCAAAAAACAAAAAGCGTTTATTATATACCCTAAAAAAAATAAATTCACTCATAAGTCATACAAAAAGAAGTGATCGGGGGTCTTCCCTGGTGGCGCAGTGGTTGAGAGTCCGCCTGCCGATGCAGGGGACCCGGGTTTGTGCCCCGGTCCGGGAGGATCCCACATGCCGCGGAGCAGCTGGGCCCGTGAGCCATGGCCGCTGAACGTGCGCGTCCGGAGCCTGTGCTCCGCGATGGGAGAGGCCACAACAGTGAGAGGCCCGCGTACCGCAAAAAAAAAGAAAAAAAAAAAAAAAAAGAAGTGATGGCCTATATTTGGCCCATAGGCCATAGTGTTCTGTTCCCTGTATTATATGTATCCATTTATAAGAGATCAAGAACAGACAAAATTAATAATGATACGTATTAGCCTAGTAGCTGCCTATGGGTGGATAAAGGCTGACTGGAAGGGATCACAAGGGAACTTTCTAGAGTGATGGAAATGTTCTTTATTTTTTTTTTAATTTTTATTGGAATATCATTGCTTTACAATGTTGTGTTAGTGCCTGCTGTACCACAAAGTGAATAAGCTGTACATATATATATGTCCCCTCTTTTTTGCATTTCCTCCCCATTTAGGTCACCACAAAGCATTGAGTAGAGTTCCCTGTGCTATACAGTATGTTCTCATTAGTTATCTATTTTATACATAGTAGTGTATATAGGTCAATCCCAATGGAAATGTTCTTAGTTACATGGATGTAGACCTTTGTCAAAACTCATTGAAATGTAAACAGAGAGCTCAGCATTTCACTGTATGTAAATTTAGCTTCAATTTAACACTATTGCTTTGAACTGAAACACTGCTGCGGGGGTGTGTGGGGGGGACGGGTAGGAAGTGGCTGCATGGAAGAGGTGCCATTTGAATGAAGCTTGAAGAATGAATTCAGCTTCCAAGGTGGGGAAGAAAATGTTGAAGGGGAGTAGGGATAAGATTCAATCAGGGCTCAAACACTAACCAAAAAATGGGGTGAAAAATTCTAATTGGCGAGAAGCAATGAGAGTATACCCCCATCCACATGCCTTAAGCTCCAGCTCAGAAATAACTGCCTTGCACAATAATTGGGGGATGCAGTCTGGAAGCTGATACAAGTGGAGCCAGGTGCAATTTGGGGAGATTTGTTACGCTCAGCTCCCTTCTATCAATTCCAGCGGCTCAGATGTTTCTGACCTGTTGCTTGGCATATTGTGAAAACGGCTTTTATTTACTGCACTTCCATTCAAAGATGAAATCCACAAACAGGGGCTCACAGGCCAGAAAATCACCTTTTACGTCTCCACTTACCTCCCGTTGACAGCCAAGAACCTTGTCTCCTCGGCGCCTGGGACCTGGCTTCAGCTGCCAGCTTCAGGGAAGCCTGGGAATATCTGGAGAGGAGTCCACATCTGGGTAGTAAAATTGGGCCACCAGGCAGGGCTGGACTGGGTAAAAATGGTGGTCCTTGCAAGGTGAGCAGACAGCGTGGTCACACGGGACAAGGCTGGGTTGCATGAAAAGGGATGGATTGCGGAGACTAGTTTTACCTAGAACTCAAGGTGTCTTGGGAGAGCTGGGGATACAGTGGCATGGTTCATTGGAGAAAGTACTGAAGTGGACTGGTGCTTCAAACACAAAAGTGAATCCCAGTATAACCTTCACCTAAGCAAATCACTGGTCCTTTCTCAGCATAACACACAACTGAGCCTAACCACGTCAAGAGATTTCTGCTCAAATGTCAGTTTTGCTGCCAGATGAATGGTACTAGTAATATGGTACCAGCCCCTTGTTTTCCCCATCTGTGAGAAGGGAAGAGCAAGCAATCTATTTCAGCTCTACAGTTCTTTCCATCCAACCTTGGTTCTCCAACTTGACAGGTGATGCTGAGCAAGTCACTTCCTCTGAACCTTGGGCACCACATTATACACTTAGAGGGCTGAAGGTGACAAATCTCTGAAGACCCTCCCATATGTGGAGTCTTCTGCGCTTGCCTGCTCAGAAGACTCAGGGCATTTATCTCATTGCTCTCATTAGATTGCACCCTGGATTACAGTTGAGCATACGTCATCCCTCCTACCCCAACGTCTCCTGCCCTGAAAGCTCCCCAAGGACACTAATCCCATAATTCTTAGCACAGAGAATGGATGGATGGATGGTAGATGAAGAGGCAGAAGGGTGGATGGGTAGATGGCCGATGGATTAATCAGTGGTATGATGACAAGATGGATAAATGGATGACAGGCAATTGGGGAATATTGGAGAACAGAGAAATGGGAAGAAAGACATCCACAGACAATATCTCAGCACCTCCTTTACTACCATAGCTCAGTCCCAGTACACACGGAGTACCCACTGTGATAAATCCCATTATATAAATTCTCGTCATTTCCAAAGCTTTCTGAAGCCCCCTCTTCAGGAAACAGACCATAACATTCCTTTTGTTTCATAGTAAGCACATGAATTATAAGCACACATGGTGCCTATTAATACGCTAACTGTGAAAAGAATAGAAGGGAATATGTGAGCCCTTCACCTATGGGAAAGCATAACTCAGATCCAGAAAACCACGTCGTGCAAAGAATAAAAGAATTAATTTTTTAAAACAAACTGTTTCTAGATTATGTGGTCCAGACGATAAGCATTAAATGAGGAGTTTTAGGCAGAGAGAAATATGTGTGAATGGGGAGTGCAGGTAACTAGATTTCCCAGGAAAGAGCTTTGGAAGATGGAAAGCAGTTGTTCAAGGGATGAGCACAGAGCAGACTGGGGAGATGCAAGGGTGAGAGGATGGGGATATTGACAACTGCTTGATCAAGACCATAGGGGCAGGAGTGTCCTGGAGTGTTGGGAGGAGCTCAGCAAGGGAAGTGCCAACCGAGAGTGCATAAATCTCTCGTCTTCTGCCTGCCCTAGGAAACATAGGGAATTCCCTGCATCCAGGAGTTTTAATCCTCGATTGAAAAAGGACGAGGATGAGGCTGAATTTCCTGCGGCAGCAGAGAGGCAGCAGAGAGTGGCCAGGCAGCCTTGGAGCCAGCTCTGGTGGGGAAGGTCTGGAGTTCGCTAATGCCTGCAGGGAGCAATCGTGCCTCGCCCAGAGCGTCCAGTGCTTGGGCAAAGGGGGCACCTGGAACCCTATCTCTTTCTCCACTGCCAGCTCTGAGTTGCTAAGGTTACCTTCTCAACCGCCTAATTAGAGAAGCTGTCACTCTTTGACAAAGATCAGGGAAGGGGGAAAAAAATGAAAGCAGACACTTCATACACTTAGACAAGAAGAAGATAATACAACTATAGCTCCACAATCATAGAAACTCTGCCTTCACCAGGACCACCCTCTGTCACCAGCTTAGAGACAGCTGGGAATGAGCAGCTATTTCCAAGTAACAGGGAGCTGCTGACAGCCTCCAGCAAGGTTAAATGGGGTGTAAGAGAGGCGAGGCGAGAGGAAGGGGGATTTGTACCCATTTGGCTGCCGTGATCTGGTGAGTCTCAATGACCCAGAAACGTGGTGCTCTTTTTGACCAGCAGGGCTAAAATGAACTGATGCAGCCTCTGTACCACATCAGGACCCACTGTTTTGGGGACAACACTACTGGGACCATGATGGAGCATGAGCTGCTTTCAGAGTACATTTCTGTAGGAGAGAGCTGGGAAAGAGATGGGAAGTGAGGCGGAGCAGGTAGGGACCTGGGATGCAAAGGAGAAGGCAAGCTCCCTGAGGTCACAGAATGAACGTGTCTCTCTCTCTCTCTCTGACAGCAGAGGGCATGGCACTCTAAGATGCCAGCTCAATTCCTCAGCTGCCTTGGGTACCACGGGGAGCCTCTGGACTGCGGAAACCCACATGTGCTGCTGCACCCTCCTTTGCTAAGCCCCTGCCCTTATTTCCTCTTTCTGCACCCACACACCTCATCCTTGTCTAGCCAAGACTACTTTCTCCCTGGGGGAAAGCACTTTCGGTTGTGTGCTAAGAGGTCCATTTTCGAATTACGGTTTTCTCCAAATGTGTGACCAGGAATGGGATTGCTGGATTATATGGTAATTCTATTTTTAGGTTTTTTTTTTTTTTTTTGCGGTACGCAGACCTATCACTGTTGTGGCCTCCCCCCCGCCTGAAGCACCAGGTCCCGATGGCA
>NW_006775143.1:1738067-1744871 GCF_000442215.2 Lipotes vexillifer | reverse complement strand
CTATTTTTAGTTTTTTAAGGAACTTCTATCCCGCTCTTCATAGTGGTTGTACCAACTTTCATTCCCACCAACAGTGTAGGAAGGTTCCCTTTTCTCTACACCCTCTCCAGCATTTATTGTTTGGAGACTTTTTGATGACCATAATTCAAAAAGATACATGGACCCCAATGTTCATTGCAGCACTATTTACAATAGCCAAGACATGGAAGCAACCTAGATGTCCACTGACAGAGGTATGGATAAAGAAGATGTGGTGCATATATACAATAGAATATTACTCAGCCATAAAAAAGAATTAATTAATGCCATTTTCAGCAACATGGATGGGCCTAGAGATAGATTATCATACTAAGTGAAGTAAGTCAGACAAAGACAAATATCATATGACATCACTTATATGTGGAATCTAAAAAAAAATGATACAAATGAACTTGTTTACAAAACAGAAACAGACTCACAGACTTTGAAAACAAACTTACGGTTACCAAAGGGGAAATATGGCGGGGAGGGATAAATTAGGCATTTGGGATTAACATACACACTACTATATATAAAATAGATAATCAACAAGGACCTCCTAAAGAGTGGATCTATGAATATGTATAACTGACTGACTCAGTTTGCTGTACACCTGAAACTGACACAACATTGTGAATCAACTATACTCCAATAAAATTTTTTTAAAAAAGATAAAACAAAAACAAAACCCCAAAACTAAAAGAACAAGGACCTACTGTATAGCACAGGGAACTCTACTCAATATTCTGTAATAACCTACATGGGAAAAGAACCTGAAAAAGAATGGATATATGTATTTGTATAACTGAATCACTTAGCTGTTCACCTGAAACACAACATTGTAAATCAACTATACTTCAATATAAAATAAAAATTAAATTTTAAAAAGTCCATTTCCACTAATTACATTATTCTCCATAAGAATGGGAGAAACAGAGAAGCACCAGACCAGGAGTCAGGAAGTTCAGGCTTCAATCCTGGCATAGCCAGCAACTCACTGTGTGACACTGGTCAGGTCACTTGACCTCTCTGGGCCTTACAGTCTATACCTCTTGACCTCCTGGGGGTAGGCTAGGGATTAAATGAGAAACAGCAAAATTTTCCTGACCAAGAGAGTGAGCAACTCAGGGGCTGGATCTATGTCTTTATTTAGAGATCCATTCCAGCACCTAGGAGAGGACCTGGTATACAGAAGGTATTCAGTTCAGTAAATACTGAACTGAATCAACACTTTGAAAATCGTATGATGCTCTATATTTATTTCTTCATTCCCCATACATCTTTTGGTATCTAATAAGGTTTGATTCCTGCCTTTACTGAGCTTATAGCTTAGTAGAAAAGATAAATATCAAAAAGAAATAAATGTATAATTAAAATCTGTGACTAAGGGCTACCAATAACAGAAGCTTATATATAAAACAGGGAGACCAGCTCTAACCTGAGAAGTCAGAAGGGTTTCTCTGAAGGAGTGATATTAATTGAGGATCTGAAAACTTGGTAGGAGTCAGACAGACAAAAGAAGCAAAGAAAACAGCCTGTGCAAAGGCCCAGAGGCAGAAGGGGGATTGTTACATTAGAGGAATTGAAAGAAGCCCGGCAGAGATGGAGAAACAGAACACGGGGAGACCGGCAAGATGTAAACAGGGCTCGGACCAGAAGGTCCACACACCTCCTGCCTAGCATCATTTCCCTAAGGCAAAGCCTTTCTCTCTAGAGATGCTAAGTCCTGACTCTTCTGGGCATGCTTTGGGGCATGAGCGCAGCAGGTCACATGAAGGTCGTCATCTCTGCCAGGCATGTCAGAGGCTGCTCAGCGCTGTTACTATTTCCTTGAATCCCCCTCTCCTCTACACAAGCCTTTAAAGAGCCCTTGACTTAGATGCTCTGTTTCGCTGCAAAGGCCAGGGCTGAAAACGGTCCTGGAGATCATACAGTCCACTGGTACCTAACTGCACTTCATGGATCTCTAGGTTCTAAACAGATATTTCAAGGACCACTTCAGGGGAGGAGGAAGAGAAAGCCTAAAGGGCAGGGCTTTGGGCCTCCTCACCCCTACTTCAACCGAGCAATACTGCTTTCCTCTGGTGTTTACAGTGGGTTGCCCAAGGTTCTATCTGAAGGAAAGCTTCAGAGGCCAAAAGAGGATTTGGAAAACCACAATCATCTTACAGATGAGAATACCGAGGTCCCTAATGAGGACATGTGCTGTTTTTTGCTACCCAGAAACCATTCTGGTATCAGCCCCTAGACTCACTTGCAAAATATAGCTCTCTCTCCAACATGTGCAGCCTGGAGGGAATGTCAATCCACGTGTCCTCTTCTTCCCTAGATGAGGGGTACATACGAGGCCACTTTGAGGCAATGGATGCCAAAGTGAGAGAGGAAAGGATGGACAAACACTTGGAGCCCCCTCTGTCCTGATGGGGATGCTCGGATGAGACTGTGGATAGGTTACTGCTCTCAAGATCCCCAGAGCTGTCCTTTCTGAGCCTGTGTCTTCAGCTCTTCCATCCTCCTGAGTCATCCCTTAAAGTCTCTATGCTTAAGTAAACAGAGCTGCTTTCCGTTGCTTGCCACCCCCCACCCCCGCCCCGATACAGTTGGAGGTTGTATGGATGACTTGCTCTGGGGACTCAAAGAGTTAGAAGTTTACCCAAGATTAGAAATCGGAGCTCTTCAACCACAGCCTGGGGCTCCCTGGGCTGGTAACTATTTGCAGCTCCGCTTTAACTGGGTCCTTAATTCCTAGTATTCTGCCTTGTCTTCCCAGCCTCTTTTCCTAAGTCTCATGAGGATAAAAAATATAGTTGCCTACCTTCCTCTCTATATCCTTCAAAAGAGCTCACAGGCTATTCTGCCCTCGGGGTCCCTCACCATAAATCTGACATCAGTCACTCGTCACTGGCTAGAAGATAATTTGCTGAATGTGCAGGGAAACAAGTACAGATATTATGCCGGGAGCTAGAACTCAAGCCAAAAAGAAACAAGAAACATCCTTAACTGCTTCCTGACTCTGCTTCTCCAATGGTATGTGTGTGTCTCTCTCCCAACTAAGCGAGGATTAAAGGAATCCTTTGCAATTATCCCTGCTTCAAGAAAGCACCTGTGAAAATCCTGTTTCTACATCACCCTTCCCTTGGCTCACAATCTAAAGGCAATTTAATTTCCTTATATGAAAGAAGCAGCAAAGGGGGCTGGCATTGGAAGGCTAAGGGTAGGGCTTTTGGATTTTCTTCTTTCAGCTTGCTCACTGACTACAGAGCTGTTTCCTACAGTAGCAGAGGTAACTCCCAAGGCACCTGAAGGAGATGGGAACACACGAGTCTAACTGCATTAGACTGCAGTTTGACCAAGCAATCACTAACTTTATTGCAGAGAAAGAAAACGGAAATGACAGAGACAAGTTTAACTCATCCATTCCCTAACTTAAATGTGGGAGACCCAGGCCATCAGCTGGAGGGCAAAAAGAGCAGAGGGGAATGCCCATGGGTGGTTAAAGAAATTATTCTGTGTTCTGTAGGTCCCTTCAGGAGTGGAAGGAGGGTATGTGAACATTTCATCTTAGCCAGCTCCAGATATCACTGCTTTCCCCGATAGTCTCCTCTGCTTGCCATTATGGGGGCAAAAAGGAGGGATCTACTAAACTTTCAGACCTAGCCATTCATCTGTTCATTTGCTCAGTAACATTTACTAAGGACCAACTATGAAACACATGTTTTGAGAAGCACAGTGCGAAACACAGCCCCTGTCCTCAAAACGTCTGCAGTCTAGAGAAGCCAACAGACAATAAACACGGACAGATGGCCAAGTACAGTTTAGATCGGGTGGGCAGGAGGGATTCTGTGGGGTTTGGCAAGTAAGAGAGAAGCAGCATGGGTGGAGGCAGAGGTTAGCAGGGTCCCTCTGGGTCGTGGCCGTCAGTCAACCCCAGCTGTGTATTAGAACCCCTAAGTCACCTGGGAAGATATCAAACAAAATAATATTCCACGGTCTGGATATACCATCGTTTATTTATCTATCATCTATTAGATGGACATCTTGGTTGCTTCTAAGTTCTAGCAGTTTTGAATAAAGCTGCTATAAACATTCGCAGTCAGGGTTTTACATGGATGTAAGTTTTCAACTCATCTGAGTAAATACCAAGGAATGCAATTGCTGGGTCATATGTAAAAGCATGTTTAGTTCTGCAAGGAACTGCTGGACTGTCTAACTCCCAGTTATACTGCTTTAATTAGTCTAGGGTAGATTCCAGGCCCTGGCATTTTTAAAAGCTTCCCATGCATTCTAATGTGCAGCTATGGTTGAAGATCATGTAGGCCTTGGTTGGGGACTATGTATTTCACTATAAGCACAATGGGAAGTCATTATGAATTTAAGCAGAGCAGAGGTGTGATCTGGTGCACACGTTTACGAAGTCCTTCTGGTCGCGTCTGAGAATGGACTGGGAAGGGCTGGGAGGGGAGTATGGGCAGGAATGAATCTGAGAGACCGGTTAGGAGTCTACTGAATTACAGGTTAGAGATGAAAGGCACTTGTACCAGGATAACGACAGAAAGAAATGGATGCGTTCAAAGCAAATGTTGGGGGAAAAACTAATAAGCTGTGGTTACAGGTTAAATATTGAAATGGGAGGAAACAAAGAGAAATGCAATGATTGTAAAAAGATACTTCCACTTCTGCTCCAGCAGCAAATTTAAGTCTACCCTGTGGACAGACGCGTGAGATGACTTAGACTCTAGTTTCCGTCTTCCCTCCACCTCTCCTTCCTCTTCCTGTCCTTCTCAACCATTTTCTTTAGTTTGTTCTTTCGTTTGCTTCGTATTTTTGGAACAAGAAATCCTGTTGACTCAGGACCAACTGCTATTTTAAAGTTAAGAAACTCTTGCAAGTTTCATAATTGAGCATACGCCCTTAAGGTCAATCTCAAAAGGGCACACGATATTTGGGGGATAAGGTAACTTGCTTGACTCAGACGCCTTTTGTTGTCAGTTACAGCCAAGGGTTGACATTTCAGAAGAAATGATCTCTTAAGAAGGTTTATCAGGGGCTTCCCTGGTGGCGCAGTGGTTGAGAGTCCGCCTGCCGAGACAGGGGACGCGGGCTCGTGCCCCGGTCCGGGAAGATCCCACGTGCCGCGGAGCGGCTGGGCCCGTGAGCCGTGGCCGCTGAGCCTGTGCGTCCGGAGCCTGTGCTCCGCAACGGGAGAGGCCGCAACGGTGAGAGGCCCGCGTACCGCCAAAAAAAAAAAAAGGTTTATCATTCTTGCAACTTTTCTTCTGAAACTCTCCAACAGATGTTTCTAATGGCTTGAGGGAAAAGAGAGCTGATGAATAGTGCTAGAGCAGCAGAGGGGGTTGAGAAAAAGGAGCCCACCAGAGTTGCAGAAAAAGAGCTTTGAATATTTAGCAAAACAGAAATTTTAAGACACTCAGATGCTTTGTACCAGCTGCTCTCAAAAACTCACCTCACACTGAAAATCAAGGTCACAGTCAAATGTGTCCAATATGGACCAAATGGTCATCGAGGCCTCTAAACTCATTCAGGACATTTGGAATCACATTTGACAACAGGGCCAGGCAAGGAGGCAGCCCTGTGGGGAGGAGGGAGGCCCTGACACTAGAAGCAAGGTAGACCTGCACCCTGCAATACCCCCTGCACCTCTGGTCTCCTTCACTCCAAATACCATTCTGGGCCAGAGGTGAAGACCAGAGGTAGCCAGTTCTGAGCTGTGCATGGCTCCATGTTGGTCAACAAGGGGCTTGATCAGGGTAGGCAGACAGGAGCGACTTGTGCTCAGGAATTCTTAAGAGAACTCAAGGCTATGGGGAGCAGACAGAAAGGTTAAGAGAGGCATGGAGATACAAGGAGGAAGACACACACACACACACACAGCAAGGTAGGGAGAAAGAAGGAAAGAGACACTAAGAGCAGTAAAGAGGAAAAAGGAGAGAAAGACAAAGAAGAGAGAAGAGAAGAGGTTAAAGAGAGAAAAGAGAAAGTGGACATGAAGAGAAACTTAGGAGGAAAAGAGAAGAAGGCAAAAGGATGGGGCAGGAGAAAAAAGAGGAGAGACCCTTGCATCCCATTCTCATCCCATCAGTCACAGGGCAGCGTTTTCAGGAATTCTCTCTCCAAGGAACACTCATAAATCTTCCATGAAACAACAATGGAAGCACAAACCTAAGCATTCGTGTCAGACAGGTCTGTCCACACCTGTCTCCCAGGAAATGAGAACTCCTGGGACTGCTCTTTCTAAGTCCCAGCTATGGGAGGGACCTGCTCTGGGAAGGAAGGGAGGGGATTAAGATAGGAAGAAAAGGCACGGCTGAGAAATGACCCATCAAGGACCCGGAATTCCTACCAGTAAGTGTCATTTAATGGATTAACCTAAGACATCCCAGACTATAAGATGTATCAGGCTTTGCAAAGCCTACGAAGCAATATTTTTATTAACAAACCTTGGTCTTAAGTAAATTTCCGTGAATTTCTTTCTTTAAAACTGAATCTCGGACGGGCTTCCCTGGTGGCGCAGTGGTTGAGAGTCCGCCTGCCGATGCAGGGGACACGGGTTCGTGCCCCGGTCCGGGAAGATCCCACGTGCCGCGGAGCGGCTGGGCCCGTGAGCCGTGGCCGCTGAGCCTGCGCGTCTGGAGCCTGTGCTCCGCAACGGGAGAGGCCACAGCAGTGAGAGGCCCGCGTACCACAAAAAACTGAATCTTGGGACTTCCCTGGTGGCGCAGTGGTTAAGAATCCTGCCAATGCAGGGGACACAGGTTCGAGCCCTGG
>NW_006775143.1:1722648-1738017 GCF_000442215.2 Lipotes vexillifer | reverse complement strand
AGAGCCCGCGAGCCACAACTACTGAGCCTGCGCTGAAGCCCGCACGACTAGAGCCCGTGCTCCGCAACAAGAGAAGCCACCGCAATGAGAAGCCCGCGCACCGCAACGAAGAGTAGTCCCTGCTCACCGCAACTAGAGAAAGCCCCCGCGCAGCGATGAAGACCCAACACAGCCAATTAATTAATTAATTAATTAATTAATTATTTTTAAAAACCGCACCTCTTTGGGGTTAGTGCTTACACGGTCTTGCCCGAATGTCAGTTCTACCAACATTTATTGGCACTCATTCAATAACAGGCCCTGTACTAGGAACAGGGTACAGAAGAGACAGGGCTCCATGCCTGTCCTCAAAGATCTCACAAGCAGTTCTGTCCAACAGAATTTTCTGCAATGGTGGGCATGTTCTATATCTGTGCTATTCAAGAGGGTAGCCACTACCCACATGCGGCTATTATCAATACTTAAATGCAAACTAATTACCATTGAGTAAAATTTTAAATTGAGTCCTTCAGCCACGTTTCAAGGTCTGAACAGCCACATGCGGCTAGGGACTTCTGTACTGTCCTATGCAGGCAGAGGATAAGACATGGACAGAAACGTTTCATTCTAAGTGAGGTGGGTGGCCTAAGAGATACAAAAAAGAACGTTTCTGAGTAACGTTATTCAACCTGAATTAGGGGAGGGAGGAAAGAGGAGGAAAGAATAAGGATGGAAGTTTCCATAAAGAAAGCAGTTTAAGAAGAGGGTAGGTAGGGTTCCACCAACAGGAACAGAGGAGAAGCAGGCCATCCATGGTAGAGGACCAGCCTGAGTCAAGTCACTGAAATGCGACTTTAGTAGAGCTTGTTTTCTGAGAGCAATAAAAAAAAAAACAAACACTTTATCTGAAGTGTAGGCAGAGGAATGGTGAGAGAGAAGGATAACTAAGGTGGGTTTGGTCCTTAGGTGGAGAGCTCAGATGCCAAGGAGTTTGCTGTTAATCCTGTAAGCAGTAGGGAGCCACTGAGGATTCTAAGTGAGGGAGAAATGACCTTTGGGAATGAGCCTTCAGGCAGCATATGAAGTATCTACTCAAAGGAAGAAACTGAAGCAATATTGCAAGAGACTGGGAGAGAGATGATGTGACATGAAGAAGGTGGGAAATGAGGGAGGAGTAGATGCTACTGGATTACAAGAGAGAGGGTTGTACGGAAGCCCTATTTTGCCCCAAATAAGAATGACATCTAGGGGCTTCCCTGGTGGCGCAGTGGTTAAGAATCCGCCTGCCAATACAGGGGACACAGGTTCGAGTCCTGCTCCGGGAAGATCCCACATGCCGCGGAGCAACTAAGCCCGTGTGCCACAACTACTGAGCCTGCAAGCCACAACTACTGAAGCCCATGTGCCACAACTCTGAAGCCCGCGCACCTAGAACCCATGCTCCGCAACATGAGAAGCCACCCAATGAGAAGCCTGCGCGCCACAACGAAGAGTAGCCCCCGCTTGCCGCAACTAGAGAAAAGCCCGTGCGCAGCAACAAAGACCCAACGCAGCCAAAAATTTTAAAAATAAATAAATTAAAAAAAAAAAAAAAGAATGACATCTAAAAGTCTGATTATAATTCTTGAAGGCAGTTCCCCGAAGTCATGCCCTGAGCCACAGTCTTTGCGGAGCAAGAATCATCCAAGAAAGTAGAGCTTTTTCACAACGATTTGCCAGCGCGTTAACCTATACCGCAGGATCCCTTCCCCCAGTGTCATCCCCACCGTGTCCCCTCATAAGCCACTACGGGCATATTATCCAAAGAGAACTGGGTGGAAAAAAGGAAGCAAAGAGCAAAATGAGCTGGAGAAGCTATTTTAAAAGACATGTGCTAGGGAAGTCAAAACCAATTTCCAGCCGTTCCTGCTGGGGGAGATTTTACGGGGCAAGACATCCCCAAAACGGGTTTTTATACTGAATTATACTGTGCGCCTCATAAAGCACGGGAACTCCTGGCAGCCTGCATGCACACACACTGCCCTCTCGTTACCTGACCAACCCTCCCCAGCAGGTAGGCACGCCGGGAGGCCCAGGGCCATGCAGGCAGCCCAGTGGAGGTGAAGGGACTGGGGTCTGCACTCAGAAGCAGCCCCAGCCCCTTGATGTTAGTAAGGTACTGGCCTCCTCTGGCCCTGGGTCTCCCTCTGTGCAATGAGAGGGCTGGTCTGGATAGGCCTGAGGGCCCTGAGAGTTCTAAATCTGGATGGCCTGCAATGTTGGCTCAGGAATGCACAAAGATGCCCTGTAAAGCTGTGCCTATATAGAAAGATCTGGGGTGAGGACAAAGGGACTTGAAGTGGAATCCCTGTTGTTATTCCCTCCTGAAGTGAAGGAAAGAAGGTGTGGTCATAGGTGGAAAAGAACAGTTGATAAGACCTAATTATTTTAAAAGATATTGAAAAACTACCCTTGAGCAAAGGGATATTTGGCATGGCATGCAGGAAGTTGGCCTGATCTGGGAATTGAACTGCAGCTCCATCTCGCTCTGCATCCCATGCTAGGTCATTTCAGTATTTGAACCACAGTTTCCTCATCTGTGAAACGGGAAGTGTTGGGGTGCCTCCCTTAAGAGGCCACCCAAAAGGAAGGGGGCATCATGACAATTGCTGTGGAGTCCCAGGGCGGGACATGAACTCCAAGAGTCTAATTGACCTGAGTTCCTGACACAGGTCTGGGGTTCAGTTTTCCCATCTTTAAAAAAAAAAAAAAAAAAAAAGTTTCTAGTTTTACTGAGATACAACTGACACATAACACTGTGTAAGTTTAAGCTATACAATGTGTTGATTTGATACAACTATATATTGCAAAATGATGACCACCAGAGCACTTGCTAACACCTTCATCTCGTCACATAATTACCATTTTGTTTTTGTGGTGAGAACATTTAAGAGCTACTCTCTTAGCAACTTTCAAGAACATAATACAGTATTGTGAACTGTGGCCACCATGCTGTACATTAGATCCCCAGAATGTATTCATCTTATAACTGGAAATTCGTACTCTTAGATCAACATCTCCCCATTTCTCCCACCCCCCAGGAACCACCATGTTAGTCTCTGTTTCTATGAGTTTGGCGTTTTTAGATTCCACATATCAGTGATGTCATACACTATCTGTCTTTTTCTGTCTGACTTATTTCACTTAGCATAATGCCCTGGAGGTCCATCCAACATTGTTGCAAATGGAAGGATTTCTTTCTTTCTTATGGCTGAATAATATTCTATTGTATGTATAAACCACATCTTCTTTATCCATTCATCCTGAGATGGACCCTTAGGTTGCTTTCATATCTCAGCTATTGTAAATAATGCTGCAATCAACATAGGAGTGCATATACCTTTTTGAATTACTATTTTTCATTTTCTTCAGATAAACAGCCAAAAGTGAAATTGCTGGATCATACAGTAGTTCTATTTTTAATTTTTTGAGGAACTTCCATGCCTTTTGCCATAGTGGCTGCAAAGATTTACATTCCCCCCAAAAGTGCAAGTGGGTCCCCTTTTCTTCTTCTTTAAATAAGGGTTTGGGGCAAAATGCTATCTAATGGCTCAACCACTAAAATTTCTGTGACATTAATGCCTCTGTCAACCTGAAACACGTATAAATTTCAAAAGCTTTCAGTGGGCTTCCCTGGTAGCACAGCGGTTAAGAATCTGCCTGCCAGTGCAGGGGACACAGGTTTGAGCCCCGGTCCGGGAAGATCCCACATGCCACAGAGCAACTAAGCCTGTGCGCCACAACTACTGAGCCTGCGCTCTAGAGCCCGTGAGCCTCGACTACTGAGGCCCGTACGCCTAGGGCCCGTGCTCTGCAACAAGAGAAGCCACCACAATGAGAAGCCTGCGCACCGCAATGAAGAGTAGCCCCTGCTCGCCGCAACTAGAGAAAGCCCACACACAGCAACAAAGACCGAACTCAGCCAAAAATTAATTAATTAATTTTTTAAAGAAAGCTTTCAGCTAGCCTTCTCTGCACTGACCGCCAGCTGCATTTTTACAGAGGCAGTTTCCCAAACCTGTTTATCCCTGTTGTGTTTCTCATAACTCTAAAATTTAATGAAATGTTGTGCAGATTAAAAATTTATGAGCATCAAAAGAAAGTGGCTTCTAGGAGGACTGAGCTGATCTTATGATAAAAAATAAAGTCACTTAAATATTGCTATTGAGTTAGGTCACGTGTGACAACTATAAAAATTTAGAAGGGAATCATAAAACTCTAGAAGAATTACTTGGCAAACATCTTTAAGTTCTCAGTCCCCTTTAACGACACCAACATTGGAGATCATATTCGGAATATTATGAGCATGGCTTGTACAAGAAAGATGACATCGAGCTCCAATCAGTTGACCCAGACTCGAAGAAGAGGCCCTGGGCCTACATCAACTCACTGGCAAACGTATACACATTTACAAATTTTAAGTTAAAAAGGAAACGTTTAATGTGCATTATTTTTTTATGATTCCTTGCTTTAATAGACTTCTTCTATTAACTGACCAGCTGCCAATCTACGTGGCTTCATAAACGAGGGCTTCTAAAGGAAACAACTCAACCTATGCCCAGGTAACCCTCTCTTGAATAGTCTGTCTCCCCACTCAAGTGAGAAAATAATTTAAGGAAGAAAAGAAGAACTTCTTTACCCATCATGTCAAATACTGTGCCAGAAAGAAAGAGACACCCACCCCAGACTCGTGATAATTGTTTCCTTTCTGGCTCCTCCCCTGCTGGCTTCAGTTTCTTCTTTTAGTTCTGCAGAGAGAAGAATCATTATCCTATTCTCTATCTCTCATATGTTTCTATATGTATGTACACACATACGTGTATATATATGTGTGTGTATATACATACACACATTTGTATATATACATATATAAACACACATTATATATGTGTGTGTGTGTGTGTGTGTGTGTGTGTGTGTGTGTATACACATTCACATAGGATCAGTCAAGAAGAGGACTCCCTGCCTGTGGTCTGGAAGGAATCTGCAAGTATGCAAGCAGATTCTGGGACCCGGAGCTGGCTTAATATTGGAGTGTCTCTTTAGCTGAAGCCCAGAGCGACTCATCCTCCCCAGATCTAACATGAAACCCAGTTTGAAAAACCAATGCCCTAACAAAAGATGGTTCCGGATGACCCTGGACAAGTCACTTCCTCTCTGTCGCATCACCAAAGGTGGCTGGTCAGGCACATACTTACTCTACATTTCACTAGGATCCCAGCAAGCTCTTCATCATGATCACTTCTGGGGAATGAGATTGGGCGGGGGAGAAAGTTTCACTTTTTCCCGTATAATATTCCTGAATTGTCTGAATTTGTTACTACAACAAGCTTGCATTCCTTTCGTTGAAACCTAAAATTAAGGTTAAAAATTTACTAAGTATGTTTGCACTCATTGCTGGAGTTACAGATACTAAAGAGACATGATGTTTAACTCAGGAAGCTTACAAGACTAGCAAGAGAGACAGACAATTAATCAATCACCGTATTTTCATGAAAACACGGACTGCAGTGAATATACAAAGTGCTTGTGAGATAACTGTTCTCGGGGGAGCCAGGAAAGTCATCTTGGAAGCAGCAAAGGCACATTCTAGCTGGATCTTAAAATACGGGTAGGAGTTATGAGGCAGGAAAGATATTATTTAAATGTATACGTTAAGGGAAATCTCACAATTAAGTGGGCAAAATTTAAATTTTAAATGAATATCTTTATCTCAGCAGTTGGGTTAAATCCATCTTTCCCAAAGTGTGGTATGAGAGATTCGTTTAGACAGCACATGGACACTACGCTAACTTTTACAGGCTACCTTCCATTTATAGCAAGTTAATCTGGTGTTCCATTTGTGAGAGTGATACAAAGATTCCTTGTAAAAAATAAATACAGCTAATCCCATTTACTATGTGACCTTGTGCAATTGACTTGATCTCTTTGAATGGCCACATCTTCATCGGTAATATGGAGATGCTAAAAATACCCTTGAAAGGGAGGGTTTTTTTTTCTTTTTTTAATCAAAAAGTTCAAGTGTTATTATCCCAACAGTTTGAACTCCCTGCATTTCTGTGCCCCCAAGGGACTCAGCACAATGTCTGGGATGGAAGAACAACTGAATGATGACTGAAGGGGCTTAGCTCCAAGCAAGGGGAACTTAAGGTGAACCACCGGTTTGGGGTGAACTGGTTGAGTCTAGGGAACGTGAACAGAATTCATCATCCATGCAAACCCCAGTTGATCCTAGTGACTGATGAGGCATCTGAAGCTGCGATTAAGTTGATTAGCAATGTCTGATCACACACATTTTCCATTTATTCATTCCTTCATTCAACTAATAGTTACTGAGTGCCTACTATGTGACAGGCACAGCTCTAGACACCTGTGATTCCAGTAGTGGACAGGACTGGAAGGTTCCTCCTCTCTCATGGAGCATCTTATGCAGTCCAATCTTCCCCACCTACCTGAAGGAGAGATGGCTCTGACAATATTCACGTAATCTTATCTGAGGCCCAAAGAGGAACTGTCATTTATTTGAGGCCACAGCAAGTAGATGGCAGAAATAGGACTAGAGCCCAAAGCATTTGCCTCTCAATCTAGCACCGTTTGGTATTTAGCAGGCTTGCAAAACCTGCTTGGCTTTCCAAGATCCGCAGCTGCCCCTTCTCAGCCACCAGCCTTCCCACCTGTTGTCTCTCTTGGGGGTGGGGTTGCCTTCTCTTCCCCAGCTGGGAGCAGGTGAACTGGGGCCATTCCCTGGAGGGTTCTGCAGCTTGGAGATGGTTTACAGGCCAGGAGAATAAAGTGGAGAAAGAAAAGAAGGGAGGGAGGGAGGGACGGCAGGAGTCCTGCTATTGGCAGACAGGTAATTGGTTACTTTGGGCGGTCAGCTTCTTCCAGTCTCCCTCCCTGGGGAAGGCTAGAGAGAAAGTAATTGAACAAGGTGCCTGAACAAGTTAGTGTGAGACTGGGCTTAAAAATTTGAGTTGCACCTGGGTTCAGAGCTGAGGGTTTGATCTTCAGACGCCCAAGAAAGGATGCAGAGATGGAGGAAGGAAGAGAGGGAGTCGGCTGTATCCTGCTGCAGCAGAGCTTCCAGACTCAGAAGCTCCTAAAGGGAATCTTTCTTTCCCTCCTGGGCTCCTGCTGAGCTGCGGGGGCTGAGAAGAACCTCAAATATCACTTGTTTTAATCTCATGCCATGAGAAAGGGTAGGAAGCCCAGAAAGTGGAAGGGATTTGACCACAGACACCAGCAGAACTGGGACCAAACCCCAGGACCCCTGGCTCCTAGTTCCAGCCACCAGATGACCCTGCCCCCTGGCTCCATGAGGTCTTTACTCACAGGACTTCCTGTGAATTGCCCTAAACATGCTCCAACTGCAAATAAAGTGGGGAGGGGATGTGTCCTAGGGATTAAAGTATAGGTCTGTTTATCTTTGTTTATTTAACAGACACCTAGATGGCATTTGCTGAGTGGTGGGCACTGGTCTACATGCTCTGCAAACTTTAGCTCTTGGAATCCTGATAGCAGTCTCCTGATAAGCAACAGAACAACCCAATGAGGCCGCTACCTTGTAAGATGGTGTTCACAAACTACCACCCCTACCGCTGCCCATGTGTCATTCATTTGGTCAGGAAACATCTACTCAGCACCTACCATGTGCTGTGTAATGCATTATATAGTTGAGAGGAGCAAAAAAATGAACAAGACACATTCCCTACCATCAAGGAGCTGCCAGATAAAGTTTTTTGGGTTTTTTTTGTTTTTTTTTTTTTTAAATAAACGGGATAGAAAGCTATGAGGGGGACGGTGTACCAGGGAAGGCTTTGGTCAGGGAAGACTTCTTGGAGGAGGTGACTTGAGTTCTACGAGAAAAGGAAATATGAACCCAGAGAAGAAGGCAAAATTTTTTAAAGTTTCTAGACTGTGAAAAGGAATTAAGATTTTATCTTAAGAGCAATGAGAAACATTTAAAGGCTTTAAACAAGAGAGTGGCAAGATCCAATTTGCTCTTTGAAAAAGATCACTGGTTACTTTATACAGCAGGGCTGGCAAACTTGTTCTGTAAAGGAACGATTGGGAAATATATTAAGCTTGGTAGGCCGGATACTCATTGTTGCTACTACTCAACTCCGCTGTTGTAAAGCAAAAGCAACCACAGACAATACATACACAAGGGTATGAGTGTGACTGTGTTCCAATAAATCTTTTTTTTATTTATGGACCCTGATATTTGAATTTCAGATAATTGTCGCATATCACGAAATATTATTCTTTTTTTGATTTTTTTCAAGTATTTAAACAAGTAAATAGACTTACAGGCCACACAAAAGCAGGCAGCAAGCTGGATTTGGCCCGTGTGCTATATATCAAAAAGTATAAAGAAAGGATAAGGAGGATGGAGAGGCAGCAGGAAGACCAGTTAGGAGACTGAGGTAATAGCCCAGGTGAGCTTGGACAAAGGTGATGGCAGTAGGACATCATGAGAAGTGAAGAATTTTGACAGTCATTTTAGAAGTAAAACCAACAAGGTTGGTTGACTGGAAGATTGAGAGAGGCAAAGGAAGGGAGATATCAAAGATGATTCCTTTGCTTGATAACTGGGTGAATGGTAGTCTGGTTTCCTGAGATGGAAAAGATGTGGGGAGAGCAGGTTTGGGGGACAAATCACACATTGGTAATATGATTCCTGACAGCAGAGAGAGAAACAGGGTCCCTGCAGGTTGCCAGATAAAATACTGGCTGTCCAGCTAAATTTGCATTTCTGATAATCAGAGAGTCATTTTTAGCATAACTACATCCCAAATATTGCATGGGACATATGGGACATAGTTATACTAAGCAAGTATTCATTGTCTGAAATTCAACTGGGCATCCGGCATTTTATTTTTTGCATTTATTTTTTGTTCACAAGATATGCCAATCCTACTAGGGGGGTAGCCTTGGAGAAGGAAGGAAGGTTCCTCAGAAGAGATAATAGCTGAGCTAAGGCTAGGAGATGGCCAAGTGAACGAGAGACCAGAAAAGCATTATCAGCAGAGAAAACAGCATTTCTATTCAGGACTCAGGTAGGGGGAATATGCCTGGTTCCCCCCAGAAATCTGCCAGTAATCAGTGAAGCTAGAGCCCCAAGTGTCAGGAGGTGAGGCCGAAGAGATACCCAGGGACCACTGCACCCAGGGTGACCAGGGACACACCAAGGATTTGGTACACTTCTTAAAGTACAGAGTCCCAGGCCCCTCCCAGGTGCTTCCACTGATCTGGAAGGGAAAACCTGACCTCTAAGGTGATCCTGAGGAGTCGCTAACTTTGGGAAAAACCGGGCTAAATAATCTGGGACCTTTCCCAGTGACAAATCCCAGGAGCCTAGGAAGTTGCTGCCGGCTGTGAAGTCTTGAAAAGAGTAACCCAGGTAATCAGAGCAAAGGCGGCAGAGGACAAGCCTGCAGCCTCCCAAGGGGACTCCTGAGAAGGGGGTTCTGTCCATTTGGATGGAAATAGGTGGTCCAGAATGTTTGTGCAAGGACCCACCCAGCTCCCCAGCAGTCCCTAGGCATCTGGTACCTGGTTCTCATTGGAGCTCTCAGCTCCTGCAAGGAGACAGACGTCTCCATGCCTCTCCTTGCCGCCCTGCCTCCTTCCCTCCTCAGCGCACAGCCACCACCGAAATGATTCTCCCAAATGCAGCTATGACTGTGACTGGAAATCTCTTTACTGCTGATTCTGCTAATGGAAACGTTCCTTCCCTTTGCGGCTGCTTGCAAAGCCATTCGTGACTTCCCCCGGTGCCTGACAGCAAGGCTTTGTCAGCCGGCAGCCACCAGAAGGGAGAGGGTTCTGCCCCGATTGCCTCCCCCAAGACCCGCCTGCCTTAGACTCAGCCTCTTCGAGTTTCTCTGGCCAAACTGTCCTCAGACAACCCGGGACCCCCCCAGGAGCCCCGCCCCCCACCGCTTCCCCCTGCTCTTGGACAGGGAGCAGAGATCAATGGTCAATTTCATCCTTTTTCTCCTCCTGGTGGGGAGAGAGGGAGGGAGGGCAGAGGCCAAAGCCAGCATGCTGGAGTGGAAAGAGCGGGGGAGGGAAAGGGAATTTGCATTCATTAATTATTCATACCTCCACCTCCTTCCATAACAAGGATTCCAGGTGGCTAAGAGGCACGGAGCACAAACTGTGCCAGATGCTGTGCTAGGTGCTTTGCACACACTATCTCCGTAAGGATCATATGGCTTAGTGTAAGTAAAAATTGAGCACGGTGTTGGACACTGACTACAACTGAAGATGGAGGGCTCTCCAAAAATAATGATCGCAGCAACCCAGAGAAGGGACTGCTGTGTTACCTTCACTTTCTTCATGGGCACACAGGGGTCTACAGTTAGGAAGCAGCGCAGCCGGGAGTCTATCCCAGGGCTTTGGGTCTTCAGAGCTGGCACACCAGTCAGAGGAGCTGGGCTGCAGACTGGATTTTGCCAAGGCTTAGCTGTGGGACCTTGCAAATGTACTTCTTTTGCGGTACGCGGGCCTCTCACTGCTGTGGCCTCTCCCGTTGCGGAGCACAGGCTCCAGAGGCGCAGGCTCAGCGGCCATGGCTCACGGGCCCAGCCGCTCCGCGGCACGTGGGATCCTCCCGGACCGAGGCACGAACCCGCGTCCCCCGCATCGGTAGGCGGACTCCCAACCACTGCGCCACCAGGGACGCCCACAAATGTACTTATTTTTGGTAGGTAAATGAGGGAGTTGGGCTGGGTCTCTAAAGGCATTCTTTTACCCAGCTCTAATACTCTAGGAGAACTATACACTATTTATTAGGACTTTTATAGCATTATTTTATATATATATATATATATATTATATTATTATATATATCCCATATGTATAGATAATGTAATACAAATTCCATTTTCAAGGTAGGAGCATAAAAACTGCACAATGCCGCTAAGAAGCACTAGGCGACAAAAGTCAACTTGGGATGAAGGGGAGGAGTGACAAGGAAGTTCACCCAATCAAACAGGGGCTGCATCTCAGACAACAGATGCTTGACAATGTCTAGAAAAGAAATGCAGAGCTTCTCTAAGTTCCTGGAAGGTCTAGGTAACAGGTTCCCTCATATAACAGTATGCCCAGCACACGGTGGGAATTCCCTAAGCACTGGGAGAAGAAAGAAGTGGAAAGGGAAGAAGAAAGGAGTTAGGAGAGAGGGAAGGAGGAAGCGAGGACGGAGGGAAGGAGGAAAATCAAGAAGCCACGGCAGCATGGGAATCTGCTTGTCAAGGAGTCCAGGGCTAACGAGTGACATCTAGAGCAGATGAGACAAGGCCTGGTGCTCTCCTGGCAAACGAGCAAGGAGCGACAGGGCCTGGGAAGAGGCTGGGTCAGCTCCTGGCAGCCCAGAAATGAGGTGTTGAGTCCCTCAGGCCTGTGAGGCTGTCACACCTGAAGTTCCTCTATATGAAACGTCTGCAACTTCTTGGTAATGAGAGGAGGAAGAGATACAAAGTACAAGAGGTTGTCAAAGAGGTGAAAACTCAAGGGCACTCCTAGTTCATCCAGTATGAAAGGCAGAGAGAGCACGGAGCTTGGAACCAGGCACACCTGGGACAGGACCCAGCTCAGCTGTAGTGATCCTGGGTGTGTTTCTGAACTCCTCTGAGCTTCCGTGCTCACCTATAACATGGGATGAATTCTACCTGTCTTTCAGCACTATGGAAAGGAACTGCAATAACAGACGTGCCAGCACCACATCCAGGGCATAGTAAACGTTCAATGAATGGTTGCTTTTTTCATAGCCTACCCCATGCCAGAAGGGGGAAGTCCAGCACACCAGCTCTCCCCACCCCCAGTGGCCTGGACTAAGGTGGGAGGAAGGTACACCAGACCAGGAGTCAAAAGGTTGGATCTGGTTCCTGCTCCACCACTGACTTGCTACGGTGACCTTGACTTCTCCATCTTTATATAAAAGGGTTTCGTTTAGAAAATGTCCTAAATTCTTACCATTTACGGCAGGTGATGACCCCAAGACCATGGATGGATCATCTCCCCCAAACATTCTGTGCCTCTCTGTCTGGCACAATGCAAAGGTGCTAAATAATCCCTTATCTGGCTTCCATGGTTCTCAAGAAAAGGTCTTCCCTAAACCCAACTCTTTCTCCTCTAATCAAACTGGTCTCATTCTTCATCCTACAAACACCCCAGAATAATGAGGCAGGAGAAGGTAGAGGCAGCAGCTGTGGAAGCTCAGAAGAGGGAAGGTTTCATGGAAGAGGTGGCATTCCAGCTCAGCCTTAACAGAGGAGTGGAATTGCAACACCTCTCCAGTTCTGCACAGTATGGATTCTGAGATGAGACTTGGCAAACCTGTTTCTAGTCATCTAAGATGCCCTGAACACCTAGGATGTGCCAAGCACAGGGTGAATCACTGCAGCCCCAGAGATAAAGGAGGGATGTTCTCTGCCTGTGGAGCTCTTAGGCAAGTAGCACAAGACAGACAGAGAAACACATTAAGTTCTGCTCTCACTCTGCCCCAAGTCACCGTCATCTCTCACCTGAACAGACTCCTGCAGACCTTCCCCTCCCATCCTTGCTGCTCTACAGAGCAGCCTGAGTAATTCCTTTGAGACAGAAGTCAGTTACGGATACTCTTTTGCTTAACGTCCTGCCTGGCTCTCCACGGCACTCACAGTAAAAGCCTAAATCCTGCCCTGTCCTGTCCACCCCCCACTCACTCCACTCTGGCCATACTGGCCTTCTTGCTGGCCCTTGAACGATCCACGTGTGCTCTGGAGTCAGGTCTTTGCTGGAGCCGTTCTCTGCCCGGAATACTCTTCCACATATCTGCCTGGTGACACCTTCATGGCCTTCAGATCTTGGTCCAATCCTATAATCTCAATAAACAATCCTTTGGCCCTATTTAATATTAAAACTGATTTCCTCACCTCAATAATGTTCATTTTCTTTTTGCCCTTTTTTTAGAGAATCTATCACCTTCTCACATACCACATAATTTTCTCATCTACTACATTTATCATCTTCTCCCCAACACACACACACATGCACACACACACATGCATATATACACGTACTCCTGGATATGAGCTCTCTGAACACAGGAATCTATGTCTTTTGTTCTCCATACATCTTAAGTGGCTGGAGCAGTGCCTAGCATGTTGTAGGCGCTCAGTAGTTCTAAGGCACCAGCCACTGTTACACCCGTCTTTGTATCGCTAGTGGGTACCAAGGCTCAGAGTGTCCAACTTTAGTGCCAAGAGGTCAGGAAAGGCTTCAAAGGTAAGTTCATAGTTGAATTCAGCCTTGAAAGGTAAGAAGGAATTTTCCCAGAGCCTTTGGGGCAGAGTCACAGAACAAGAAAGAAGGGTTCTTAGCATAGGACAGTCTGGGCAGAGTCTGATCATGGACCTTGTAGCTCAATAAGGAGCTTGAACTTCATACTAAGAATTATGGGGAGCCAGTGAAGTGCTTTAGGAGAGGATGGCCATTATCAGATTTGGGCTTTTAATGAACTCCCTCTGTCTGCAAGTACAGACGATGGACTAGAGAGGATAAGACTAGAGGGAGATAGACCTGTGAGTTGACAGCTGAAATCGTAGTCGAGAGAAGTGTTGACGTCTGACCCTGCCGGGGGCCGTGACAACGGGCATGGAGAAAGGGTTCCTTCTCAGGTGAAAACCCTAATGGTTTATGACATACAACATCCTTGTCAATTTTCGACTCACAGAAGGGCTGCCTGCATGCTCCAGTATGCCAGTAAGGAAGCTAGAAATCTTCCGGTCCTGAATCTTACATTGGGTAGTCACCGCCCGACCCCCTTCCAAACCAAAGAAAAATCTTTCTGGGGGCTGTGGCCCTAAAGAACTGCAGACGGCAGTGAAGAGCCAGTGAGAGGAGAGCAGAGCGAGTCCCGCCAACTGCCGCTGCCTGCCTTCTCTGGGGCCGAGAGACTGCCGCTGCCTGCCTTCTCTGGGGCCGAGAGACTGCAAAAGCTCTGCTGGGAGGAAAGAAAAGCCAGCTCTCTCTCGCTATAGTTAATCTTCTGTTGCCACTAGCTGGTCAGTATGAGAACTCGGGGAAGTAACAGCCCTACAAAGAAAGCATCCCCATAATGCGGCTGCACCTCAAGGTTAAATCTGACTCTTTCTTTTTCTGGAAAAGAGCAGGCTTCTTCTCACCCTCGAGGCAGCTAGAGTGAAAAAGCAATGAGGCTCCCTCCTCCCCAGCACAAAACCCATTGGCTCAGGCTCTCAGGAGAGACTGGAGCCAACCAGCTGGATACCTTGGGCAGGAGAACAAATTCAACTTCCCCAGGGATATCTTTCTCCTTAGATTTTCGTTTCTTTGTTTGTTTGTTTTGCAGGTAGAGGAGGAGAGACTTGGTGCACCTTATGATGTTCAACCAAGTTGCAGACCTGAGACATATTTAACCCAGAGCCACGTGTTGGTAGTCAGTGTGATGGAAAGAAGCGTGGAGGGGGATTCAAGACCACTGGGTTTAAGTGTGAACAGCTGGTCCTTAGGTAGGTTACCTCCCTTGTCTGGGACCCAGTGTTACCATTTAAATGGAAGGGGTAGAGTCAATGTGCTCTGAGAGTCTGTGATGCTGTAAGGCCATCAAAGTTGATGGTCATGGTCACAGCTTTCATGGCTTTACCCAAAGAAGTCACTGTCACTCTCTGTCCTTCTCTGTCCCCAGCACACGTGTTCACACCATCCTATGGCAGCCAACGCCTAGTTTACAGCCAAGCAAGGAGGTAAGAAGCAGGAGGCTTTGCCTGCCAGGGGCCTAGGCAAACCTACTGTTGGACTTGCTATAAATTAGTATTATTGAATGATCTTGCAGCCTGAGGGCCCCATTCAGGATAAGGATCAAGCTCTGGGTCACAAAAGCTCGCAGAGCTGTGCTGTCTTGATGGCTATTGTTCCTGACCCCCAGAAACAGCAAATCTGGATGGCCTTGACACAACCTGGGCCTCTCTAACAGCTAAAATGAATCCTCCTCTCACCCTGCCCCATCACCCTCTCAGTAACATAGTATAATGGTCCCTTGGTATCTGCAGGAGATTGATTCCAGGACCCCACCCCTTTCCAAGATCCAGGGATGTGCCAGTCACTTATATAAAATGGCATAGTGCAGTCGGCCCACAGTTGGTTGAATCTGGGGATGTAGAACCCACGGCTACGGAGGACTAATTGTACTTTCTGAGGGCAGATAATACATCTGTCTCTGCCCTAATTATGAGAGTTCATCAGATCTGAACTGGCAAAGGAGTGGGGATGGAGTAAGGGAAGTGAGTGAAAAGGGGGAAAACCTCAGATCAGAGACCACTGAACCGCCGCCCCCCCCCCCCC
>NW_006775143.1:1712936-1722110 GCF_000442215.2 Lipotes vexillifer | reverse complement strand
CCCCCCCCCCCCCCCATTTACAATATCCCAGAAACCTAGACCATCAGAGCAGGACGGGACCTTGGAGTCTGAGTGTTACTGAAATGCTTTAGTGATAAGGGGCCTGGAGCCCAAATGAGGAAATAACATTTTTTAAGCTTTGTCTGAAGACATCATATTCGCCCTCTCACCCACCCCGGAATCTCTCCCTCTTACCCGTTCTGGAAAAAAAACACTGGGATTGACTTTAATGAATATTCTGTGGTCAGAAATCCCTACAGAAAACCCAGCTTATACTGTTTGTATCTGTTTTTTTTCTCCCACTTAATAACTGTCATCAACCTTCAGAATCAAGGCAGAAACCAAAAGGGGCAGATAGCCTCAATGCCTCTGGTCCTTTCTCCAAATGCCTGCCAAATAGCTGTGTGGTCCCTGCTTGAAGACTTCCTCCCATGTGGACCCTGTCATCATTAGAGGTCAGAATGCTTGGTTGTTGGACAGCTCCCAGGGACACATCCTCCTGTCATGTTGTACTCCATCCCCTTAGTATTTGCACCTTTAGGACATTCTTTAGAACCAGACAGAAATAAAAGCACGTGCCTCATTCCCTGTTGACGTTCGAAGAAAGCTTCTCCAGCCCTTGTGGACTGTCCTTAGGCTAAACTCCCTGCTTCTAGCAACCTTTCTGACCTTGTGCCTGGTCCCTCACTCCTTCTGGGGGCTTTTCTCTTTGGGTGTCCATTTTTGCCTGTATTTTAAGGAATCTTTGCAGACCTGACCAAGTGGGCATTTCAGAGCATCTTCGTCTTCCACCCAGGCCAATCAGCTTCCTGCAAACAGCACCCTTTGCAGGACAGATCTTGAGGACACTGCCAGATCTGCTCATGCAGATGCATTTAAAAACATACTACTGGATGGTTCTTCTTTCTCCACACACCCTCCCCCAAATATAGAGCACGCTCCTCACCTGTGTGATTAATATGACAAGGTAAATTAGTAATGGATGTTGACAATGAGTGGTTACTCAGTTTTATCTCCTTCCCCCCTTTTGCTGAATCAAGGCTCATGGTGAACAGTCCAGCCTGGCCACTATCAAACACAGGAAGAAGAATGCCATTTCCCTAGCGGTGGGCATGAAAGCTAAATCCACAAGCAGACTCGGGAGCTGCCTGGGGGCAGAGGAACACTGGGTGATGTGCGGGTTCACCTCAGAAGCCCTGCACGGACAGTTGCTCCCATTCAAATTCTTTCTTTTCTGTCAGTCCTCCCCAACACCCCCACGTTACCAGCAAAGGAAAGGAGACAGTGAGAAGCAAGAGCAGCTAGTCAGAGTCACAGAGTGGGTCAGGGCGCTTCAAGTTCACAGAATCTTTGCACCGAAGGATTATTTTAGGGCTCAGCTACCCACTCATATTAGAGCACAAAGAACTGAAGATCTGGGGTAAATGACTTGTTCAAGGTCAGAGTGGGCCACAGCTGAGAGTTCCAGGTCCTAAGTAACATCAAGTCCCCAAGCTGCACCGGAGCATTCAACTTCTCCGCCAGCCCATCCTCTATGACCTCACTCAGTTTTTGTTTCTGTCTTTTTCCTGTCCAGGAAATGTCCCCAGCTTTCTCTAAGTCTAAAGAGATATCTCCCTCCCTGATGTTACAGAATGTGTCATATCCCTCACTCACTGGCACCACTACATAGGATGCCCTTTGACATCCCATGAGTCATGGAACTTTGAGTTGGCAGGGTCATTGGAGGTCATTTAACTCATGCCTCACTCTCACACTCTCATACTTCAGCACCAATGTAGCTGAAGTTCCCCTGAGAAAGGTTCTTGCCGTGCTGATGATTGCTATGTTTCCTCTCCAGGACCCTGCACCATGCCCTACATAAATGTAACCAGCCCCTCAGTGCATATTTGGCTCAAGATGGCTGTTTAGCAATTACCAAGAATGTAGGTGTCTGATGGGCTGAGATTCCAGTCCCAGGTCTGCATTTACTCAAAGTGAGACCTTGGACTAGGCACCTGACCTCTCTAAAGAATGTTTCCTTACCTGTAAAATGGGAATAGATCACAACAGTGCCCACTTCATATATTTTATGTGAGTAAATAATGAAAGGCAAGGGTAAAGCTCTGAGCAGCACAGTAAGGATTCAACAACGACTTGCTATTCCTTGATCAATTTCAGGAAATTCACTTTATCAGGACCACTGACTTAGATTCTAAAGAAGAGGCCCAGACAGAGAAACTTGGTGGGTATTTCACCTCTGAGGGAAACTTCCACCTACATAAAGCAGGCCGGAACATGAAGGGAAGATTAGAAACATGAACAGGAAAAGACCTGAAGAAAAGCCTTTTAAGTCTGGGCACTACCAGTTATAGAGCCAATAATTCAAACAAGAGAGGCAGGCAGAATGGAGGGAGGGAAGGCCAGGTATGTCGGTGACTTTGGTGAAAAGGGATGGTAGACAGTGTGTGCAAAATAATTTTGAGCTTCCCCAACTGGACTTGGAATAGAATGGGAACTCTACCTTTTGTTTGTTCACTGCCCCTTAACAACAGGGACATTTTACCACCACCAACTCTAGACCCACAACCCAAAGCATAGCCTGAGGGCTTTGGTAGACACTATCACCCCCTAGTGGTGGCTCCACACACCCCGCTATTGGCAGGATTCAGCATTTACCGACTTTGCATGTGCATCTGTGGCGCATGCCATCTCCAAATCCCTTGAACTGGTGACCTAGTAGTGAAAGACTCACCCAACTCGCCAGAGACAAACACTAGGGAAGGATGTTTAGAAGGTCTGAAGATGGGATGATGGGATGGGGCTGCCTGGGGACCCTGGGGAAGATACGGCCATAAATGACTCACAGTACCCACCCCCCGCCCTCATTTTCAGCCAGCCTGGTCCTCCCAGAGCTCGTTGTGCACTCTGTGTTTACACACAAACAGTGGAAGAACAACACAAATAAAAAGCCCACGTCTCCCTACACAGATCCTGCTATGCTCGGCCATCTGGCGACTACCTCGCTAGCCAAATCCCTGGTAGGAGTGCCTCGGGCTGCCAGTCCAGGGCGCCGGGGAAGGAGGAGGAGGAACCTGCTTCCCCAAAGGGCTCAGGGCTTCCAAGGAGGATGGCACCTGCCACTCCACAGCAGGCAGTCCCCAGGCGCCAAGGCTCAGCCACCTGCGTCAGAGAAGGCGGAAGCCTCCAAGTGGAGAGCACCAGAAGACTCATGCTGAAGCACAGGTCTGGGGGATTTGACACTTCCAGCTCCTCACTCAGTTCCTCACTCAGCCTGCCCTGGGCTCCCAGGTACCCATATCCTCTTGAAAGCCAAAGTTTAAAAACGCAGAGATTGCCAGCTCCAGGAATTCTGGAGCGACTCCTGTAGCTGGCTGGACCAGGTCCTCCACATCCTAGGGAAACTGGAACGCTTCCAAGTCATGCCATACCCAAGGATGTCCCCCCCCCCACTTTCCCCCTCATCTGAACAGCCATTTAGAAGGATCCCCACTCCCTCCCTCTCAGGACATCCGGGAGTAGAGAGATTTCGAAGGTGGAGGGAGAAGGTTGGAATTGGAAGTGATGAGGGACACCCTCCGTTTCTCTGGAAGGACCCTTCCCTGCGGCGGGGTCACAGGAGCCCAAGGTTGGCTCTTTGCCCTAAGGAACCCCATCTTCACTCCCATCTCCTTACTTGGAAATGGGCAGCTCACAAGTGCACGTGGGAATGGCTCTTGGTGTGTGTATGTGTGTGTGTCCGTGTCCCCCCCCCCCACTTTCCCCCTCATCTGAACAGCCATTTAGAAGGATCCCCACTCCCTCCCTCTCAGGACATCCGGGAGTAGAGAGATTTCGAAGGTGGAGGGAGAAGGTTGGAATTGGAAGTGATGAGGGACACCCTCCGTTTCTCTGGAAGGACCCTTCCCTGCGGCGGGGTCACAGGAGCCCAAGGTTGGCTCTTTGCCCTAAGGAACCCCATCTTCACTCCCATCTCCTTACTTGGAAATGGGCAGCTCACAAGTGCACGTGGGAATGGCTCTTGGTGTGTGTATGTGTGTGTGTCCGCGCACGCGTGTGTATGCTTGAACGTGTGTGTGGCACACCAGACGTGCCGCCGCGGAAAGTCCCCTGGGAACCTGCAAGGCGCCCTCCCGCCTAGCATCCCACAAAGCTCAGCACGCTCAAGTTACAGCCAGCTGGGGAGAGCCCAGGGGCCAGAAACCCGAGGCACATGCTCAGACCAGGAAAGGGCCTGGCACTCGCTCAAATCTCCAAAGGCGGCCAGCACGAAAGGGAAGTGGCGGGCGGGCGGGGGGCGTCACAAAAATACATCAAAAATATTATGGCTCCCAGGAGAGAGGAGTCTAGTCCATTGATTACTCTTTGGGGCTTCTCGGGCGAGCAAGGAGTTAACCTCAGAGGTTCAAGCCGGGACCCCGAAGGCGCGGACATCGAAGGCCCATCACCCCCGCGGTGCCGGAGCTCAGCCGGATCCCGGGGTCTGGAGTCTGGGGCGAGCCCCAGGCGCCTTCCTGGAGCTGCTGTTGGCCAGACTCCGACAACCAATCGCACCCCGCTCCCCCAAGAAGGGACGGGGGAGAGAGACCGGCGAGCGCGGGAGAGCTAAGGGGAAACAACATTTTTGTAAACGCTCTCCGAGATAATTAAGCGATCAATTACCCGGGTGGGAAATCAGCTGCGCCTCCCACAGCTACCTGGAAGGGCCGACTCCGGGATTCGCGCTGGGAACCAGCAGGCAGCAAGCTGCGGGCGAACTTTCTGATTAACTTTTACGTTTGAGCCCCCACCCCCATCCTTTTCCTCTCCCCTTCCTTTTTCATGCCTTTAAGTTATTATTATTAGCCCAGTGAGTGAACTGCGAGGACAAACCTGCTCTCCGCCGGGAGGTGGGTAGGAAGGCGAATGCGACAACGGGGATGGAGGGAGAATCTGAAAGTGGAGGGAGACCTTGGGTTCCGAACGCCAGTGCTCGGAAATCACTCAATCCTCCCCAGCCCCATTTCACAGATGGCTAAAACTGAGGCCCAGAGAGGGGACGCGACTTGGCCAAGGTCACCCAACCCATCGGGAGGCCGAATTTATGCGGACTGAGGGATTCTACATGGAGCGACTCCGCTCCGATTCTCGAGAAAATCGAACCGGAAGAGCAGAGCCAACGACTCCGAGGCGACAGCGAGGGGGCGGTGACCGCGGGCGGCCAGTGGCCGTGCCCCAGGAGCAGTGGGCGGCTGGACCCAGACCTGGCTCCCGAGCGGGGGACTACCACGGCCCCCGGCTCAAGCACACTCAGGCAGTTGGGGTTTCAGCGTCAGCGACGGATCGCGGCAGAGCTCAACGTCTGCACTGAGAGACGGACGGCCAGGTCCCCACCGCGGGAGGGTTGGCACGCCCCCGGCCTCCCTCCACGCGCTCGCTCAGATACTGCCCCGGACTCATTCCAACCACCTGTACGCCCTCCGGGCCCCTCAGCTGCCCTCACTCAACCCCGCGCGGGGCAGCCCGGGGCGGGAATCCCCAGGGCGCCCCCACCCGTCTGGCTTCGCTTGGGGGCTCCCGGTTCCCTGGGACCTCGCGTGTACGGGCGCCCAGCCTTACCCAGGGTGAAGAAGGGCAGCTCTGTGTTGTCCAGGTCGTCCTGCACCGCGATGCGCCCCGGCAGCTCGTTACGCACAAAGAGCAGGAGGCGCGACTCGGCGGCGGTGCCCGCGGAGCCAGCGGAGCCCGGGGACGCGGCGGCGGCTCCTGCCCCGGTCCCACTCCCGGCCCCGGCGCGGGTGCCGCTCCAGCCGATGTCGCTCTCCCGCATGGCAGGCAGCGTGGACACCGTGACTGTCTTGAGCCGGCATGGGCTGTCGGGCTCCCGCGAGGCGGCGGCGGTGGCGCCGGTCAGAAGCGGCGGCGGCGGCAGCAGGAGCAGGAACAGCAGCAGCGGCGGCGGCGCCGGGTGGAAACCGAGCCTCAGCCGCCCCCGGAGCCCCGAGCTGGGGCCGGGGCTGCGCCGGGCGCCGGCGGCGGCCATGGCGGGAGGGGCTGCGGTGCTGCGAGCGGCGGTGGCGAAGGAGGAGGAAGAGACAGCGGCGGCGGCGGCGGACGCCGAAGCGAACCAGGACGCCGGAGCTAAGGAGCCGTGGGAGCCGCTCGCTAGCAGCCCCCGGCTCCGGGCTCCGCCTCCCGATCGGCCCTGGCCCCCCCCCCCCCCGCCCCCCCCAGCCACTCTGTAATCCCACTTTGCTTCTAGCTACTGAAACCTCCTAGATTCTTTGCCCTAGAAAACTCCTATGCATCCATCAAAACCCAGCTGAGATATCCTGCCCTCAGTCAAGCCTTTCCTTGATGAGCCCCTGATAGAGTTAGTTGTACTTTTTACTCTGTAGCCCTTTGCAGTACAGCCAGGGTGAACTGCCCAGGGTTAGGTCGTTATTAGGCCTTACCTGTCTTCCCTAGGGGCATCCCCTCCCCGTTTGGGCTCACCTTCTCAGGGGCGTAAACCACCATCTTTCAGGGTGTCCCCTGCTCCTGGCACAGGAGAGCAGCTCAGCCAGATGTGGTTGGGGAAGAATTTCAGTTTGACTCCAAGGAGTATTCTGAGAGCTGCTGGCCAGCTCCTCAATGAAAGCATACTGATGGGATTTGCACGCAGCTGGGGCCCTAGGTGTTCCAAGGCATTTGGATGTTGGAATGGCTTTATGAGCATGGGGAGATCTTGCTTGGCTGCACTAGAAAAACACGCATCGTGAGCCTTGGCCTTGGCTGGTAAAACATCTGCGCCAACGTGTGCTTCTTAATTATTGCCTTAGAGGGGAAAAACCCCGCGCCACCTCCCCGGGCCCCGCCGCCCGCCCCTTCTCTGGCTCCCCACTCAGACCCCGAGCGTCTCGGAGGCTCCGCCCAGCCTCGTGCGAATCCCAGTCGTCCCCTCTCCTTTCCCAGGATCCCCCAATCCGCCCTCACAATATTCTTTAGCCACAGCACCCCTCTGCAAATTCCTAAGACTGAGGGACCCCGGGTGCTTCCCCTTATTCCCCAGGGCTCAACCCAGCTGGCCCAGCTTTACCCCACCCCTGGCCCAACCCAGAGGCTGCACCTGGGGGCGCGCCTTAGCCCAGCCTTGCTCCAGACCCCGCCTTCTGGGGGGTAGGGGCGCCTGAGGATGGTCAAGACAACTTTGTCTCCCCTCAAGCCCAATAACAAGTCCTGTACCCTTTCCTAGTCCCTGAAATAATTCCTCCTGGCTTCAGAGACCCCTGCCCACCCACTTGCCCACAACTCAGGCATTCCTTCTCCCACCTCTCCCATCTACCCAGGCCTCGGAGGTTGCACCAACAGCTAATGGACAAAGGGTTGTCGAACTCCACCCTCTAAGGCCCCCACCCTCCTGCACGGACTCCAGGAGGATGCTCTGGGCCCCAGCTGCCGCCCTGCAAGCCAGCGCTTTTTTCTGGATCCTGTTCCCAACCTGGACAGCACTACTTGGCCGATCTGCCTGTAAAATTCCTGAAAAGGGTGCGAGGTAGAGACCTACTACTCTGCTTCTGGCTCCCACGGGCTCCCACATCCTCTGCCCCCCTCCCGGAGGAGAGGTCTGTTCACCGACTCTTCAATCCCGCCCTACCCCACCCCCAAGCCCGGTCGTTTTTATCCTGGATTCAAGCTGAGCTCTAAACATAGGTCTTCGGACACAGGGCAGCCTTTTGGCCCTGGGCACGTTCTCTCTGACCCACATACCAGGTATCCCCCAGCGAGCCATCACCTCTGCAGGAATCTGGACCTTGAGGGGCCCCGCCTTCTCTACCCCCCTCTTTTTCTTCCTCTTTCCTCTCTCTGTTCTCTCTTTCATCTCTCCACTCATTTCATTCTTAACCTTGTCTTGACTTTAATCTTATAAATGCTTCCTACCTATTATTTGTGAGCCATTTCCCATCTCCCGGTATTTCTTGCCCATCTGCACACCTTTGGTGTGGTCTCCTCCGTGCATTAACTTCTCTCACCTTAGCTCTTCCCTCTTCTGCCTCCCTTCTCCTTTCTGTATTTAACCCTTCATAGGAAAGGCCTTTTTCCCTCTCCCAGCACATTTTATTTACTTTTTCATGACTTTGGATAAAGGAAGAGGACTTAAAAGAAGGAAAAATCACAACCTGTTTTGTGAACTTGGACTTAATTATACTGTTTATTAAGCATTCTCCAAGTGCTAGACATGTACCTATGTTAACTTTTATATATAAACATACTCCAATGAGATGGGTATTATGATTCCCATTTTCCAGATGAGGAAACTGAGATCAGGAGGTCAGGGAGGTAAAGGGACTTCCCGGGGTCACTCAGCTAATGAGCACAAGAGCTAAGATCTGAACTCCAAGCTCCAAAGCCTTGGCTGTTCCCACTGAAACACACTGTCCTCAGTGACCTTGGAAAAGCCCACCTATCAAAGATGTTGTGAAGGCACATCGCATGAGTGCATCTGGGTCTTTTTCAGCTCTGAGGTTTGTAAGGTGTGCTTCCCCTGTCTCAGTTTACTAATCTGTGAACCCAAGGAGGGGGCGGGGGTGTGGAAATCTGGCTTTTCAAGTCCTCTGATTCTAAATTGTCTCCTGCCTCTCTGATGCCTGCTCCAGTTCATTTACTCCCCCAAAATATGTCACCCTGGCTCCCTCAGTCTCTCCTTTGTACCCTTACAATCCGCCACTATCCTCTGCAACGGGGCTTTCTGATTTTCTATGCCCCTTTCTTCAAATATGCTGACATAGTCCATTTATAGAAGTGCACACCAGGGAAAAAGGGCTCCCTTATGTAAGGCAGAGTCTGTGCAAGTCCTTCATGGACCCCTGGTACAAAGGCCTGTCAAATGAGACCAACACTTTCATTCATTCATTCACCACCAAATATCTAGGGCTCCTACCAGGCACTATAAGGGGATGCAGAGATGCATAAACACAACTCCTGCCCTTGGAGAGTTTATAACGATGGGAAGGGAGGTGTGGGGATGAGAGAACACAGAAATATCTCAGATACCAGGCAGGCAGGCAGGCAGACAGACAGACATGTGTTTCTTTTATGAGGTGCTCTGAAACATATGCTTGGAGAAATCAAAGGAAGCTTCCCAGAGGAGGTGGCATTGGAATTGAGCCATGTAGGACTAGTAGCATGGGGTTAAATCTGCCATTTGGCATTCCT
>NW_006775143.1:1704684-1712814 GCF_000442215.2 Lipotes vexillifer | reverse complement strand
GCATTCCTGGCAACTGCTCAGCATCTGGATGAATCCCTTAGAGGGGGCTTTACTCTCTAAGCCACAGCCCACCTCCCATGAAGAGGCTACAATTTCCAGTTACTTTCAGCCTCCACTGCATCTAGGACTTGAGCACATGACTCAGAATTCACCAATCAGATTCACCCACCCCAGATTCTGGGAAGGAAGCTGGAATTAGGCAGAATCCACTTGGGGACCAAAGTGGTAACAGGTGGGGCAGTTACATCCAGATTTCATCACTAGTAGAAATGGTTCTAACACTGCTGCTCAGAGCCCAGTGTCATTTGGTGTCAAAAGTGTGAAATGCCTTCTTGGTGCCTGGCTGCAGCTACAACAATAGCTCCATCAGCCAGTTCTGTGATGTGATTTGGAGTGCTGCTCTCAGCTTCACAGACTTTCAGCCCAGATACCGTGCCCTCCTGGATATTCTGAGTAATATCGCTACTGAATTCTGTTACTGCTTAAATTATCAGAATTGGTCTCTGTTGCTTGTGACTAACACACCTGACCGAGAACAGAAAGTGGAAACAAATGGAAGGCAGCGAGGGCAAAGCTCATGAAGGGAAATGGAGGAAGTTCACTGAGAGGGAGAGGAGACATTGAAGACAAGACAAAAAAGGCAGGCAAGGAATCTGCAGTTCATTTTGAAGGAGGACCTAAGTTATCTAGTAGGCAGTGTCGAATCGGGAACAACCACAGGAAAAGAACTCATATTTCTGAACACATACTCTGCAGCTTCAAAACTTTATGCAGAACATCAATGAATGATGATAACAATTCCTGCCTCCTGGTGGTAGTGAGGCTTCAGAAACCATTATGCAAAGTGCTTAACACAATAGGTGCTCAATAAATTATAACTGCTGTTTTGATGTCTAATTACCAGCAACATCTGGAGGGAGGCTTGTTATCCCCATTTGATAGATGTAGAGTTTGAGGCTCAGGGAAGCTAAGAAACTTGACTTTGATCATGCAGTAACCAAGTGTTGGAACACACATCTGCCTGACTCCTAAGTCCTTGCTCTCTCTGCCACAGCACGCCACCTTTCTGCCCCAACCCTTCCCACCTACCCTCAGGATGCTAGGAGTTCCCTATTCACACTCTGATACCCTGTCTTGTGGCCAGTGGTACCACTCTTCTCACCCTTCCCCTCTCCTCCTAAGTCACAGTTCATTATTGATTTAATTAGTTACAGTTCATGATTGATGTAATTTATTCTCCTAGAGGGTCCCCACACACCCCCATCTCTGACTCCACTGATCTGAAATTCCTTTTCATTCTTTCTAACCCCTTCCAGCTCCCCCGCTCCCCAGCAAATGCTTCCTCTTGCTTCATCTTGAATATTTCATATTTGCCTTTCTAGGTAGTTTTGTAACGTTTTTCTCCTTTCCTTCTTCCCCCACCTTACTCTATTCTGTTTTTTAAAAATTCCATCTATTCAGACCACGTGACTGAGACAGCCTAGTGTATTTGGAGAAGCAAGGATTGGGGAGAGACAGGCTTGGCTGAGGTATCAGCTCTGCTATTTACCTATTGGGTCAAATCACTCAATAATGCCCCTATTAGACCTCATTTACTTATTTGTGAAAGGAGGAAAGTAATACCCATTTCTCAGGATCATTATGGGAATTTAATGAGATCACATATGTGAAAATGCCTAGCCCATAATGGGTTCTATTAACATTATAAGTAAATCCAAACATCTCCTGGTATCTCACTCCCTGTTTTCCTATCCAGCCCCATTTGACAAGATCTTCAGCACCATCACTCTGTTCTGGCCAGATACACCTCTTTTTTGTTCCTGGAATGTTTCAAGCTCTTGTGTCCCCGGTGTTTTCCCAAAGGCTCTTCCTTCTGCCTGGAGGGATCTCCCTCCAGACTTCACCTTGCTACCTTTCGTTTACATGTAAGTCTTAGTGCATAAAGCACTCTCTCTAAGATGACTAAGCCCCCAGTTCAAGCTAGCTCCTCTCTGACTTCCCTGTTATTTCCTTTCATATCTCCTCATATATATTCTAATTGCACTCATTACATATTTTAATAATTGTCCATTTATTAGTGTATTTCCTTGACACATCTTCCCCTCTAGACTAGGAACTCAAAGAGATCAAAGGCCATGCATGTCCTGCTTACCACCCTGTTTGTACAAGTTGGCTCTGTGTCTGACATAGGGTAGAGACACAAAATCAGTATTTTGTTAATGAATAATCACACCTTTCTTGACTTTTAAGTCTAAGACAGGTATTGTACTAGGCACTAGCCATAATTCTGCAGTGAAGAAAAGAGACCCATCCTTTGGGGTTTCCACAATGAGTACATTATCCTCCCTCTGTCTATCTGTCTGTCCCTCCTTCCCTCCTTTTATTCCTTCTTCTTTTCCTTCTTTTCTCCCTTCCCAGATTTCCATGATTCAAGTGATTTTTTTTTTTAACAGTCCTTTTTCTTTAAGCTTCAAAATGATGTCTAGAACACCAACTCCACTTCAGGAGAAGAGCTTGTTATCTCTTGCTCCATCTCTACTCTGTCTAAGCTCAATCCTCCATCAGTCCTCCTTGTACCCACACATGTCCACCGTTTGTTTTCTCTTGCTTCAATCACGGCCCTCTCTGTAATTCACCTCGTTCTTTTAATCCTGCCTCGCTCCCTGCAGCACGTTGAATCCATTTATCACCCAGCACATTGTTTCCTTTTCTTCCCTTCAGCCACCTCCCCACAGACACTCTCTCGTTTTAGGTCTGCCAACCTCAGCATCTTAAACCATGCAGAGCCCAACTCCATCCGTTGGTACAGGAGCGCTTACAAGATGAAGGTCAATCTTGAAGCTTTTCCTTTTACTGTTGATGTGTCTCCAAATTAGATCACTGTAAACATTTCTATTACTGCTGTTTCTTTGACTCAGACCTCTCTTTGACGTAAGCTCAAATTCATGTCTCGATCACTTACTAGTTGGCTAATTTTAGTGATTCACTGCCTCTCTGAGCCTTAATTATCTTTCTTGTAAGTTGGGTGATGGGAAAGTTGGATGAGCCAGCAGGTATAAGTGGAAGCACTGAGTACTCTCTGGCACATAGTAGGTCCTCAGTAACACTTGCTTGTTTCCAATCCCAAATGTCTATTTATTTGGTCCTTCTGTGACCTTTCTATCTCTTTGCTTTCCTCCCTCCATTTCTCATCTCCCTTTCCAGAACATTTCCACTATATCTCATTTAGAGCAAACTTTTACCATTGTCTCTAACTTCTCCTTCATGAAAAATGAAAGAATATTTTAATCACCGTTGTCTTTCTTCATTTCTACTTGCATCCGTTTAACTGATTTCTGCTTCAACCCAGGACTTATCTGACTCTTTTCCCTTAAGAGTTCTCAAATTTATTATTTTTTTTCTCCAGCTCATACCTTTCATTACCTCCCACATTCCCTGTCCCCGGTCCTCTAAATCAACCCCTTCTTGTTCCATGATTTATGCAGTCATTTCAAATCCTTCTTACACCATCTAGTCAAAACCCTTGCAAAACTCCTTGAAAGACTCTCTTTCCTCATTCATCCTGTTGCATTTTCAAGTTCGCTCATCTTTAATTCATCCCCATCATTCATTGGCTTGTGCCCAAATCTCTGTACCTCTTTGCCTACTTAATCATTTCACCTATTTGTGTTTCCTTCTTCCTTTGTTACTCTTGTCATCTTTCATCCTTAGCACATAGCAATAGGTGATATTCCTCTGGGTCTTTTTTCCTTCGAAATCTTACTACTGGTGTATTTTTCAGGACCCTCTGTCTGGGTTCCATTGGCTCTTCCTGTCTGGAATATTTTCTCTTTGGAACCCTGCTTTAGTTTAAAAAAAAAAAAAAGAGCCTTGCAGTATCCTCTTTATATTTATTCAAGCTGAACTTCTAACCTGGTACATTAGAATGTATTTTACTAATGAAAAGTGTAAGCTTTATTCTCTGCTAGCGAGGACTAGGTCGTCTTCCTTTCTGCAGCACATTATTTGTACTATTACATTTTGAACTGGTGAAGGTGATGGCAGCATAGAGTGACTATTTCTACAACATTTTCTGGGTGTCTACTGTGAGTTAGGCACAAAACGTATTTTCTTATTTAATTCTCACAACCACCTGTGAGGTTGCAATTGTTAGTCTCAGCTTTACATAGAGACAATTGGGAACACATAGAAAATGTGCTGCCTGCGATATACTAGGCAATTTACATCTAATGAAGTCCTTCTAACTTCTTTGGGTTGAAATTCCGAAAGTAAGCCCTGTAGGCGGAGGGCAAGGAGAGACCAAAGAAAGAGACAGACCCCTCCAGACTGGCAGGTGGCAGTGCTAATAAGATGATAGCAATTTGCATGCAAGGCTTGTCTTGGATGCTGCAAGACAGGTAGATCTTTGCACCTGTCTGCCAGAATCTTGAAATTCTGTATGGAGGCCTTAACAGGGTTCAGTCACATACACCATCCAGATGGTCTCAACAACACATTGCTCTCTCAAGGCTGCGTTCTTGACATGGTTCCAGGAACAATGGATGGAATGTACATTTTGAAGACCAGGGAGGGGGTAATGAACCCAGGTCTAGCTTGCAGGTCAACTGGCAGTCACATCCTCTCTGTGACCTCCTCCAACAAGACAGTATAGCTTAAGGGTTAAGAGTTTCCATACTTTTGTAACAGGGATGATAATAACCACTTTGCAAGAGTGGTATTTGACATTTGTCTTCCCTGTTAAATTACAGTTACCACGAGGGCAGAAATCCTGTCAATTTTGTTCTCTGCTGCCTGGCATGTGTTAGGTCATCAATGATAATTTGTTAAATGAATGAATGAATGAATGTTAAAAGAATAATCTCTTGCATAAGATGACACTGATTTTGAATTTCAGCTCTGCCATTTAATACCCATGTGACCTTGAACACAGTAGGGAGAGAGCAGACATCTTTCAGTCTGTATCTTTAAGTTTGTTGACGCATGCTGTTGTGTGCATATAGTTTTTTTAATTTTTAAGTAATCTTATTTAGCAACCCTTAGAGTCGGGCAAACCAGGGTTCAAATCCCAGCTCTTGGGCTTACCTGGTGGCGCAGTGGTTGGGAGTCCGCCTGCCGATGCAGGGGACACGGGTTCGTGCCCCGGTCTGGGAAGATCCCACGTGCCGCGGAGCGGCTGGGCCCGTGAGCCATGGCCGCTGAGCCTGCGCGCCCGGAGCCTGTGCTCCGCAATGGGAGAGGCCACAACGGTGAGAGGCCCGCATACCGCAAAAAAAAAAACAAAACAAAACCCAGCTCTCCCAGTTGCCAGTTTTGATGCCTTGGGCAAGTTAATTATCTCTTCAAGCATCACTTCTTCATCTATTAAATGAGAATAATGCAGTCTCTCTATTATACTCAAGGACAAGTGCTAGTTTGGTTGATGATCTGGGGTGAAAACCCAAGACTGCCTGTTTTCAAGTCCCCTGCACATTTTATTACACCAGGGATCTCACTGCCCTGAACTCCCAACTCCATGGCCTCCTTTCACTATTTCTCCCACTATCTTAAGGAGCTTTATGTAAACATAACTCCAAGGGCCTCCGCTTAGATGTATCTCAGGGATACGGAGGACATCCCCGACTCCTGACCCACTTACCAAGCTACATTTGATGACTATTGTATGAGAATCTGCAGACTCAGCAAGGCTGGGGCTCTGCAGGCTCCCTAAGTCTCCTGAAAGTCCAGCTGCATTCCGTCTCATTTAGAGAGGCTTTCAGCGAAATTTACTGAAAGTCCCTCATCTCAGCTCTAGGCACTATATATAATATACATGTAATTTTTTTTTTTTTTTTTTTTTTACTGAGACTCTGGTCTATGGAGGGAAAAAGAAAAAAAAATATTTAAACTCTAAAGAGTCCTTCCTTCCTTCCTCCCTCCCTCCCTTTTTCCCTCCTCCCTCCCTTTCTTCCTCTTATCTCTCATGCATGGAGGACTATGCAATACTGTGCTCCAGGAATGTGGATACAGTGATGATCAAAACTAAAATGGTCCCTGCACTCACAGAGCTAAAGGGGAGCAGAATATGCCACTCCAAAATATGCCACCTTGGCATACTGATTGCTTTGAATTCAAGTTACTTAAAAAAGAAACAGCCGGTGCAGGAACTCTGATCCTCCTTTGTACCCTGAAAATAGGAAGTACATCTTCCATGTGAAAAGTACCCTCTCTGTACCAGGAGGTAGAGAGACATCCAGAATTATCACCAGAGACAGAGAATTCAGGGCCGAGAAGCCTGTGTAAACACACTTGTTACTTCTTCACTAATTAGCTGCCCCAAAGCCCAAACTCCTTTGTTCTGTCAATTCTTTAGAAATGTATTGTTTCTTTGTCTAAAAGATATAAAAGCTGCCGGCTTTGGTCACTTCTTGGAGTCTCAGACTTTTATGAGCTTCCATACATATGAAATTTAATTAGTTTTTCCTTTTATTTATTTATTTTTTTTGGTCTTATGTCAACTTAATTATTAGACCAGACAAACAAACTAGAAAGGAAGAAGGGAAAGGTTTTCCTGCCCTACAGAGCTTACAGTCTAGTCAAGAGACAGACAAAAACAAATAATTGAAAATGAATATATGGGAGGAGAAAATGGGGAGATGCTATTCAACAAACTGGTATACAGTTTCAGTTTTGCAAGATGATCAAGTTCTAGTGATCTGCTATATAACACTGTGCAATACTACATTGGATACTTAACGATACTATACTGTATTCATAAACAATTATGAAGAAGGTAGATCTCATGTTAACTCTTGTTACAATAAAAAAGAGAATATATGATTTTAAATGTTCTGTGATAGAAAAGAACAGAGTTCTATGAAGTGGAATGATGAGAGATGTATTGATTTATATTTGAGGACCAGGTGATGCATCTCTGAAAACATGGCAGTTAATTAGAAACAAGGAAGAATGAATAGCATTGTTATGGGAAGGGAAGTGAGGGGGGAAAGCCAGGCAGAGGGAGCAGCAGGGCCAAATGCTATGAGAGATAACTTGGCAAATTCTAGGAGCCAAACATTTGAAGTCAGCGTGGCTAGGCAGTTGAGAGGGAAGACAAGAAAAGGATAAAATGAGTCTCAGAAAGTTAGTATGGCTTAAATTATTCAGGTCTGTGTAGGCCATGGCAAGGAGTCTGGGTTTAATTCTAATTTAAATGGAAAGCCATGGGCAATTTTACGTAAGAGGATGGCATAGTCAGATATACATTTTTAAAAATGCTTCTTTGGCTTTAGGCAGAGATGGATTTGAATAGTACAAGACAGAACAGCAGGAGCCTAGCACGGAGTCCATCACAGCTGCCCAGGTGTAAACCTGTCTAGGATGCAGACTTTTCCATTCCAATATCCCCCCACCATGAAGTCCTATAGCTTTCACACACTGATAGTGGGAACTCATTATCTCCATTGAAAACTGGGTCTATCTTTGGTCGGTTCTGACCAATAGAATGTACCGATTCGTATTTTCCTTGTTTAATCTACCACTATGGATTCAAATTGTATAAATTTGAGAAGCTATGTGGGGCAAGTTTCATAAAAATTCTCCAAGTATTTGAAGGCATCTACCTCCTTCTCCCTTTCAAGAAATGACTGTCCCTGTCAGCTACCTCCACTATTCTCTGTATGGGTATGAAAATAAAAACAATAAAAATGAACAATAACTTTCATTTACAGTGAATGCTTCCATATTCATCACCATAAGTTTGACTTCCATAACCTTGTGAGGCAGCAAGACAAGAGTTTTTAGCCTCAATTTATAAGTGGTGAGAATAAAATTCAAAGATGTGACTTACCAAGTTTGGACAAATAAGTGGAAGAATTGGGTCCTGAATCAAGGTCCTCAACTCCAAGTGCAAGCTTCTTTTCACCCTAGAGTGAGAGGCAGCATAGATATAGAATAAGCTCAATTGTTCTGGTATCACATTGATTGTCTGTGTTCGAATCCTGACTCTGATACTTGCTGTGTGACCTTGGAAAATTTATTTAACCTCTCTGAACTTTGGTTTCTTTATCTGAGAACAACAAAAGTAACGACCTCATGGAGTTGGATGACATTAAATGAGCTAATAGATTAAAAGCATGAAACAATGAAAGAGTG
>NW_006775143.1:1689426-1704606 GCF_000442215.2 Lipotes vexillifer | reverse complement strand
GAGTGTCTAGCCTACATTAATAATCAATAAACATAATCAATAGATGTTAGTTATTATAGTATCTTAGACCTTCTTGGTCTAAAGCAATAGTGGTAAAATAAAAGTTGCTTTGGGTTTAATATAAGGTATCTGGGTTTAGAATATTGACTCTGCCATAGTGTCATGGATAAGGTATATAATCAGTGAGCTGGATCTATAAAGTGGACATAAGCATACCTGACTTACAAAATTGTTGTGAAAAGTAAATTCTGTAACTAATAAGAGAAATCACCTAGCACCAAGAACTATGTGCTCAATAAATGTTAATTTCCCTCATCTTTGCTTTGACTTAACATCATTCCCCCAAGGAAGGCTTCCCTGATGCCACAGGCTGAGTTAGACACCCTCCTTTCTTTGCTTCTAGCACCTTGCATCAACCTGGAGCAGAGAAGAGAATACGCTCCTCCAGCTGGGCCCATGAGCCGTGGCAGCTGAGCCTGCGCGTCCGGAGCCTGTGCTCCGCAACTGGAAAGGCCACAACAGTGAGAGGCCCGCGTACCGCAAAAAAAAAAAAAAAAAAAAAGTATTTTCTCTGTCTCCACCTTTAACCTGGAGCTGTTTGATGTACCAGGTACTGTTCTAAGCACTTTACAAATAACAATGTATTTAATCTTTCTATAAACCTAGGAAGGTGTACTATCATTCTCTGTGTATCAGGGAACTGAGGCAAGAGGGGGTTTGAATTACGCATCCCAGTTTGCACGGCCGGCACAGATGGGGTACTCACTGCTTCCTTCTACTTGTTGAGGTCTCAGTGGAGATGTCATCCCCAGAGAGAGGACTTTCACGACTCCCTACTCCACAAGTACCACCCATTCACCATCATTTCTGTGTCGATATTTTCTCCACCACAGCTGATTCATGGATTAATTGATGGATTGCCTCCGTCACTCAAATATAAACTTTACCAGGAAAGGGATTTTGCCTCTCTCATCCACTGCTGTGTATCCAGCCCTTAGGAGACACGCTGACACACAGGAGGTGCTCAATAAGTATTTGATGGAAAATTAACAATTGCATGCATTTATTAATTATGGAATTTATTTTGTAACTTAGAAACAATGGCTAGGTCAATCTATACTTTTTACGTTCTTGTGAAAGTTAGTGGCATTTTAAACGAAGTTGGGTTGGGGGACGAGGAAGACTGCACAGAGATAGGACTCCCTTTGGCCCTGCACTGGGTCTTCTGGACTCTCAGCAGCATGGCTTCTGTCTGAACAGCTGGCCAATAGCTGGTTCTCACCCTCTTCTTGGAAGGCAGGAGGGGTTTCTCTTCAAGGTGACAGGATGGGAAAGCAGAGGAAGCTGCACAGGGGAGAGATATACTGCAGTCGTGGCATTAAGCCTGGGGTTTGAGATGCCCACTAAGATTCACTGGGAAAAAGTAATACTTGAAAAAGTGTAATGTCTAGTATTTATCACCTCGGTCTATTGGTAGCTCATTCTCCCTGACATCTATGGAGATTCTTAGGAACTAATAGATTGTCTAACACCTACCTTGACAATGAGCCATGCACTTTGTTGTTAGCTTTAATTCTCACCTGTTATTCTCTAATTAATTTTTGCTGCTCTAAGTCTTATGTAACCCATTAGCATGATATTCAAGTTCTTAAACAACCTTTCTGATCTACTGTCTTGCTATTTTTTCTTCCTGTAATCTCTGCCCTCATCAAAATAGATGTCCTTACTATTCCCTGCACATGCTCCAAATTCCCTGTTACCTCTGTCTAGATTATTTTTCCCTCACTAGTACTCTGCATGCACAGATAGCATCCATCCTTCAGGGCCATTTCTGATTCTCATCATATCCTTCATGTGTAATAGTTTTTTCCTTTGTATGTCCTTATTCCTTGTATAACTTATTTATAACATTTAATATTTTCTGTCACATATCCTATTTGCATTTAAGGCTGTGATGCTTTAGATTATTGTCCAATAAATAGTCATTCCCTTCTTCCTCTGTGAGTAGAGAGCCTTCCCCAGAACTTGTTGATGTTGACCTTGGCCATGTGACTTGCATTGGCTAGTGAGGTACTGGAAGTCATGATATGAGCCAAGGCTTTTGTAGTGATGCTGTCTCTTTGTGCTTCTGCCATTGTCATGAGAGTAATATGCCCTGTCTAGCTCACTGGTCCACGTAGGGTGACAGATATGATAGAAGATCTGTACGTAAGTCATAGTTTGGAGACAAGCCTAGCCAAGCCAACCCAAATCAGCAGACACCCCCAGCCAACCTTCAGATATCTGAGTGAAAATAAATTCTTGCCATTTTAAGCCACTGAGTTTTAGATTAGTTTTATTACACAGCGTTATTGTGCCAATCACTGACTGATACAAAGTTTTAACTCCTTTCCTATACTCTGAATTGCTTGAAGCTAGGGACAGTTTGATTCATCTTTTTTCACTCATGCAAAATTCCAAAACACAATCCTAATACATATTTTTTGAACAAATAAATGGAGTAATAAGTGAATGATTAAAGAACTCTAGAGAGAAATTCAAGATTCAAGAATCAGTAACACTAATGTACTCATTAGTTCAACAAGAATTAATTGAATACTTATTTTGTGTCAGGCATTGTACTAGAGGAACAGTATTCAGTGCTAAAAAAGCCAGACTTGGAGTCTTGATGCTCCTTGGTGGCTTGGGAAGGCTCCAGAATCAGGAATTCATAATGCAGTCAATGTGCAAACTTTGATTATCCTTGAATTGCATGCGAGGGCAGCAAAATAATCAGAGAAGTGATAATGGATAGAAAAGAGCAGAAGATCCCTCTCTCACTGCTGATTCCCATTATCTCAGGTTAAGAGCAAATCCCCAGACAGATGGGAGGAATTTGCATCCATTTGAGAAAATGAGTAGCAGAAGCTGACCCAAGGGTAAAATTGAAATCTATAGGGACAGGTACTGGTGGGTCGTTTTCTGATTGCTGAATGACACCTCTATCCCTTCCCCCTATCATGGAGAGGCTTTGGGCATGCTGAGCCTAAATGCCATTATCACCTGTAAATCAAACCCCTGGATCCATGACGTCTAGATTTGACAGTGTGACCTCAATGCCCTTTTCCGAGAGCTTTTCCTGATTATTAAGCATTTCTGTCACACTTTCCTGCCTACCCCACCTACTCACCCCAAAGGTGTGGCTAAAGTAGCTTACTGCTGATGACTTCCATTTTGCAACACAAGGAACTCTAGGAATGAGGATTAGAGTGCTAAAATTCCTGAATCATGGAAGGCATCGACAGAACCAAGTGTTAAGTCCAGCTTCCTTGCCTTGGACACCAGCCACCGGGGAGCAAAATTCATCCAGCACATGCTTTAATATCACCTAAGGCTTTTTCTTTGTGTCTATGTTTTTGACAGAGCAGGTGGCTAGTCAGATGGACTGTGAGAGAGAAAAGGCAACTTTTGCATGGCTTGGAGAATGACATGCCAAAAGAAATGCATGGCTATTTCCAAAACTGGCATCTCTTAGCCTGAAAGAATAAGTTGGAATTTTTTACTACCTTCAATAAATGCCACTTTGATATGCTAGTGGACCCTCATGGGGACAGCAGCCGTAAGAAAATAAATGTTTTGGTCAAGTAGACAAATATCAACAGAGATCTACTTTCTAATCACTGTGCAATTTAAATATAATAATGCACTACGACATTTAGTACACTATTTAGCATATGACAGCAACAACAAAAATAATAATAGTATCATTGATTGAGTCCCTATAGTATACCAGGCAGTATGCGAAATGCTGTGAAGGTCTCATCTCAGGTAACCCTTCCAACAATTCTAAGAGTTAGGAACTATAAGCATCGCCATCTGTCATATGACGAAACTAAGGCTAAGAAATGTGAAATTCCTTGTCCAGAGTCACACACCTAATAAGTGACGAGGCCAGGATTTGACCTCAGGCATCTTACTCTAGAGCTCCTGGTTATAAACACTACCTCATATCCCCTTTCATCATCAAGATCAGACATACAATGAATGGAAGCTAACATCATCATCATTTTATTATGATCGTAATTATTAGGTACCATAACAAGAAAAGTTACTGCATAAGAGTATTTTCTGGAATGTTTCTACTGAAAGAAATGGTTGATTGAAAAGTAAGGATGCAAGTTTAAGTGTGGTCTTCAGGGCTAAACTGTAGGAGACAAGTAAAAAGGAAGGGAAAGGTTGAATCCAAAATACCTGGTTCTCACTTCAGGTAGGCTAGGCAAGTTACTCCCTGAATCATTTGAAAAACGAAATGCAGTAGATTATATCATGGTCCTAATTCTTCACCTCTCTCAGTGTCTGCAACCTTTGCCAGGTGTCTTTACTCTTACTAAAGAGCCAGAGTCTATTTCTGCACTCTTTGAATCAGGGCATGTCCATGTGACTTGTTTTGACCAATAGAATGAGGCAGAAGTGAATGGTGGGTCAGTTCCCAGCCCTGTGTGTTTTTGCTTTCTGTCTTATGCTTCTGCAGTCGCTTTCTGTCTTATGCTTATGCCTGGGCCAGCCTACTGGTCTCAGAAGGAAGACGGCAAACATGCAGAGCAGAGATTTCCCAGTTAAGGTGCCGCAACAAAGTTCAGCTTAGAGCTGAATCCCTGCTGACTCACAGATGCATTGATGAGCCTAGCCCATATAGCCAACCTCCAACCAACCCACTGACATGTAAGCTGTAATCATAAATAATGGTTTTAAGCCACTAAATTTGGGGTTGGTTTATTAAGCAGTAACAGGTAACCAGTACAGAGAATGTTCATATATACTTATGCCCAGTGTCTGACACATAGCTCCTGTTGAATAAAAAATATTTCCCTTTCCTACCTCTTTAATCAATCAGAAAAGTTTTAGTTCCTGCCAGTGAAAGTCCCAAAATTATGTTAAGATCATCAATCACACAGGTGGAGGAAGGAAACTCAAGGATACCTTGTATCAATGCTTCCACTTTGGCTCTGTGCTGAGGTTGGGAAGTGAAGCAAGAGACAGCACGTGACCGACCCTCTTGTACCAGGAGCTTGCAGCTCCACCATCAGCACAAACGATGGCCTGACAGCCTCAGAGCAAGTTTTCTAGAGTAATTATTTCCATTGCCACGATTGGTTATTTCTATTTCAAAGTCAGTTCCCCTCTTCACTCCTGATTTTTCATTTCTTTAAAAAATGACAGTGAGTAACACACCACCGTAAAGCAATTATACTCCAATAAAGATGTTGAAAAAAAAAATGACAGTGAGTGTCTGATTTAGCTCTTGGAAGAAGACAGGGTGTTTAGGGAAGGATGGAAGCATGGAAGGAAAAGGCAAGGGAGGAAAGAAACAAAATGCCTCACCCCAAACGGGTTTTACAAATGTAAAGCGCTAATGAAATTCGAAATAACGATAAATTATGCTTCCAAGGCTGAAGCCTCACGTTTCCCACCATGAATATTCATCTCCATGTTATCTTTCGAGGGAATAAAAATGGGGTGAAACAGCAATGCACGTGTAGGGTGTTTTTTTTTTTTTTTTAACTTTTCTTATTCTATTTTTGTCTGGACCAAGGCAGGCCCCTGGCTTGATATTGTCTGTATTGTAATATTCTCTGTAGCTGTGATGTGTGTGTCACTGGATGTCCACATGCAGACGTCTTAAGTGGAAGATGCTTAAAATGTCAATAAAATGTTAAGTTGAGAAGAAGTGGGGGGAGAAAAGCTGAAACTACTCTCTTTGTGGCTGGTAAATGGTCACAGGTAGAATAGGATTGTGACTTTGGGCTTGGCAACCTGGAATCTGGACAAGGAAATCCAATGCATCTTTCATCAACTGGCATGGAAGAGTAGGAGGCTATTAATAAGCTACCAATAGAGGGTTGCGGGCTTCCCTGGTGGCTCAGTGGTTGAGAGTCCGCCTGCCGATGCAGGGGACACGGGTACGTGCCCCGGTCTGGGAAGAATCCATATGCCGCGGAGCGGCTGGGCCCATGAGCCATGGCCACTGAGCCTGCGCGTCCAGAGCCTGTGCTCCGCAATGGGAGAGGCCACAACAGTGACAGGCCCGCGTACCGCAAAAAAAATAAATAAATAAATAGAGGGTTGCAACTTGCTGTCGGAAGAGTTCTGCAATTGGCTCCCAAGCTCAGAGGAGCATCTGTACAACAGCAGGCATACAATGAACTGTACATGTAGACATAATGTTATTAGTCTGCTCAGGCTACCGTAGCAAAATACCACAGGCTGGGGGGATTAAACAACAGAAATGTATTTTCTCACAGTTCTGGAGACTGGAAGTCCAAGATCAAAGAGCAGCTGGATTGGTGTCTGGTGAGATCTCTGTCCTTGGGTTGCAGATGGCTGGCTGCTTTCTCTGTATCCTTGATGTGTGCCTGTGGCCAGGGGTGGAGAGAGCGAGAGAGCAAGAGAGCTCTTCCTCTTCTTATAAGGCTACCAATCCTATTGAATTTGGGTCCCACACTCATGACCTCATTTAACCTTAATTATATCTTAAAGGCCTTATTTCCAAATACCATCACATTGCCGGGTAGGGCTTCAATATGTAAATTTGGGGGAGACACAATTTAGTCCATAGCATACAGTATGGCCAACCTTCTCTGTGAAGGTGGCATGGTTCCCACTGTCCCCAAGGAGGAAAAAATGGCTCATCTTACCCAGCTCTGATGTAATCATTGGCCTGTATTTCACAGCCGAGAGTCAGAATGTCAGCATGATGACAGCAAACCTGAGGGGCTGGGGGCAGGGGAATGTGGGGCAGAGAAAGCAGAAGAGTGAGACAGGAATCACATGCTTTAGCAAATCCCAAAGGAACAAGGAGACCCAGGAGCTGTGAGCCAGAGGGCTTCCTTTCCCAGGGCTCTGAGAAGAAGCCAGGTTTGTCTAAGCCAGTGATCTGGGATCCCCAGAGACTCCTGGAGAAGTGCCTCAGGGAATTGCTGAATACTGATGTGCCCTGGGGCCAGGAGGTACGCGGGTCAGTAGGCTGACAGGGTGGGAGTGGGAGAGAGAGCATGATAAGACGGTAAATGTTGACACATTAAGATGTCCCCCAAAATAGCTCTCCTGTCACCCCCAATTTTTTTTTTTTTTTTTTTGCGGTACGCAGGCCTCTCACTGTTGTGGCCTCTCCCGTTGCGGAGCACAGGCTCCGGACGCGCAGGCTCAGCGGCCATGGCTCACGGGCCCAGCCGCTCCGCGGCATGTGGGATCTTCCCGGACCGGGGCACGAACCCGTGTCCCCTGAATCGGCAGGCGGACTCTCAACCACTGCACCACCAGGGAAGCCCCGTCACTCACAATTTTGCTTACAAACCTTCAGCAGCTTTTTGGTACCTTCATAATAATAGTCTTAAGTTGGCATTTGTGGCTCTGTGTGCTGTTTTTCAACTAACTCTTCCAGCTTTTTGAGATGACTGGCAGAGATAACATTTAGGGCTTGTTTATTTGAAATGGCTACTGTTCTGAGCCTTCTATACATATAAACTCACTTAATTCTGACAACTTGAGAAGACAGGACTTACTACCCTCATTCATTTTACAGATGAAGAAACAGGGTTCATGGAAGTTTAGTGGATCGGCCAAGGTCACGTAGCTAGTAAACAGTAGAGCTAGAATTCAAACCCAAGACATCTAACTCCAGAGTCCACGCTCATAAATACTACACAGTAATGCTTGCTTCACGCACTTTATGTGACAGAATCTCTGGCCTTCTGCCAAACAAGTCCTATACTTTTTCTGTTCCTAGAGTATTCAACATCATCCCATTCTCTGCAGATCCCAACTCCCATGAATATTCAAGACCAGATTCTAGGGGTGTCTCCTCCATGAAAATTTTCATGGTCCCTCCCGCTGTAAGTGGCATCTCCCAATTCATCTCCTACTGAGCATTTTATCTTCTCTGTGGTGATTACCATTTGGGGACTGAAAAGAAAATTTATATGACTGTAGTGTAGCGTGGCACATAATCATCAGATATGGATGCATCAAAGCTCTCCTACAGGCTGTGAGCTTCACACAAGCATGGGGTAGGCATGTCAGCATGCCTTGCAATCCCTAGAACAGTGCTCTGCACTTAGTAGTTATAGCAGCTAGGATTAGGTTCAGTGGAAAGTAACAAAAAATCAAAAACAGTGAATTTAATGATAGAAGTCTATTTATCTCTCTTATAAAACAAGTCTGGAGATAGACAGTACGGACCTGTTTTAGCATTTCTTTGGCCATCAGGTACCCAGATTGCTTCTATATATTTGCTTCTTAATCCCCAAGGTGTGGCTCGGATCTTCCTGGTCCAAAACGGCTGCTTGAGTTCCAGCCATCACATGCATGATCTAAATAGTAGGAGAGAGTAAGAGAAGACTTCATGGAAGTGCAACACAACACTTCTGCTTATATCTCATGGACCAGATTTTGTTACACAGTTACTCCTAACTGCAAAGGAGCTGGGGATGTCTTTTTTAGCCATTTAGTTGGAGTTATGACCTTCCAGGTAAAAATGGGTATTATTTTATTAAGGAAGAAGGGATAAGTAGGTGTTGGAAGCAACCAGCAACCTCATCATTATAGGTCCTCAGTAAATATTCAATTCAACAACTATTTCTTGAAATAGTTTCTTGAATAGTTATTTCTTGAATAGTTTCTTGAATAGTTTCTCTGTGCCAGTCACTGTGTGAAACACTAAGGATACAGAATTCAAAGAGAAAGCCCACCATCAGACCCACCATATTCTAAGCATGGCTGGCCCACTTGTTATATTTTGGACAAATTACTTAACATCTCCAAAACTTAGTTTCTTCAATCTGTAAATGAAATAATATTACTCTTTCACAGAATTTGTGGGAGAGGTGATACAGCACACAGTAGGTGCTCAACAAATGTTAGCTTTTTAAATTGAAAGCCAAAAGGATGCAACCGTTACCACATTGCACACCCTCTTCCCTTCTTCCTTCTGCCTTCTGGCACCAGGAAGAGCCCTCCAGCTTTGACACAAGTCAATTCTGGATGAAGCTGAGATTGAATTTGATTCTTCTTCCCTGAGTTGTCATACAGGGGTCTGAACCTTAATTACTAGTCATTGCCCTTCACACACAAAAAATGGTAACCTGCTCAGCCCATCAAAGCATGCCCTTTGAAATGCTGAACTAGACAGTGAACAGAAAGTATCTGACAAAAGGCATCTTTTCTTCCAGAGATAAAAGCAACTTGAAATGCATATAAGTCCTGTGCCCTTGTTAATTAATCAGGGTTCGCATTAAAAGCTTAAACATCTTTGATGCAGGAAGCTCAGAGAGCTGGAACCTTTTTCCTGTTCTGTAGAGGGGAGATGGGTGGACAGGGCAGCCCAAAGAGGTGTGTGTGGGGAGGGGGCGGAAGACTAGATGGCCTGTTGCCTACCAGGACAGATGTAACAGGCAGGAAGGAGACTGGTTCCAAAGTGAGAAGCCCACCACATTTGTGCAGGTCCTACCCATTCATTAAAGAGAAACGCAGGGCTCTGAGCTACTAGTGCTTCTGACACAGCTTCCTTCCCAACGTTCATTCGTTCAGGAGGAGTTTATAGTAGGAACTTCTGTTCATTCCTGCAGCATATGATTAGTGGGCTTCTACTATTATACCTGCCAGCTTGGGGACAGAGTTGTGCAAAAGACATAGTCCCTACCTTTGGAAGAGTCTGGCACAGTGGTTCTCCAATGAGGGTACTTTTGTTCCCAGGGGGCCTTTGGGACACTCTTGGTTGTCCTAACCATGGGGGCAGAGGGTGGGGTGGGGAGAGAGCCTGGCACCTAGTTGGTAGAGGCCAGGCACGTTGCTCGGCATCCTCCCGTGCATGGAACAGCCCCACAACAGGGTTACCCAGTCCAAATGATCCAGAGTGCCAAGGTTGAGACAGTGGGAGAGCAGACATTCCAACACGCAATTTCAATAAAGCATAATAAGTGCCATGCTCTAGCAGGAACAAGTAAGCAAGTGTCAGGGAAAGCCTCCATGCAGGAGTAGTATATAACTGAGACTCTGGAGATGAGTACGATTGAAGGGGTTGGACTGGGCAAGCAGAGGCAACAGCCTGTGTGAGAGCTCAAAGGCAGGAGAGCTCAGAGCCACTGAGAATATGAATGGTCAGTGAAACTGGAGGGGAGAGTGAGAAGGGGAAAGGCGCAGAGGTGAGGCTGGCAGGTTAACAGGGGCTGGGACTTGTGAGCCGTGCTTAGTGATAGAGTTTTGTCTGAAGATGAATGCAGATTCGCTGAAGGCTTTTAAACCAAAAAGCAACACAATAGAAATTTGTTATAGGAAAACATATTGCTCGGCACTGTCCCACGTACTTGAGAGGAAATACAAGATCATCTGTGCCTTGGCAGTCTAATAGGCAAAATAAAATAAAGTCGGAGAGCTGTGATACAATTACGTGTAAAAGAAGACTTGAGACAGATTGCTTTCCATTTACAAGGCCAGGGGAAATCAGTCGTGGCTTAGTCAGTGTGGGCTGCTATAACAGAATACCACAGACTGGGGGATTTAAACAACAAGACTTATTTCTCACAGTTCTGGAGGCTAGAGATCCAAGATCAGGATGCTGGAAGATTCCATGTCTGGTGAGAGCTCTCTTCTCAGTTTGCAGATGGCTGCCTTCACCAGTGTCTTCACGGGGTGGAGAGAGGTCAGCTGTGGTCTCTTATCCCCTTACAAGGGCACCACTGTCCTCATGGGTTCTCCAACCAGAAGACATACAAACCCAATCATGCTGGGAGGTGCTTAATAGTCTGTGGGGGAGGGATTGGAGCTGAAGTTGGTGGAGATTAACATCAGGTGTGAAGGTGCAAAATCTAAGGGGAAGCTGGAAATAAAGACATAAAGAAGTTGGCTTTTGCTTACCACTTACCTTTGTCCAGACTAAACATCTTTCAGTTTCTTAAATGCAACAGGTTCTCTCTTGTCTCCCGGATATGCTACTTGGAATATTCTGCCTTCTCTTCCTTCCCAACTTGCTTTCATCTGATTAACACCCTCTCAGCCTTCAGGTCTCAGGTTGGACATCACCTTTTCTGGAAGTTTCTCCACGGATTCCTCAGTCTGGAGATTGGAACTGTTTGTCTATTGCTCCATTAGATGATAACCTCCATGAGGAGGTTGCCCATTGCTGTGTTCCATGACTTAGCACATGAATTGTTGCCCATTGCTGTGTTCCATGACTTAGCACAAGCCTAGCAAATACCAGGCTCTTGCTAACTATTTATTGACTTGGCTTGAGTTGGAAGCCAGGAGCCTCCAAACAGGGAGGAATCTAATCTGAGGAATGGTTCAGGGTCAGAGTTTTAGAACCAGGGCTGCAGACTCAGAGCAGGCTGGGCACCCTATTTATTTGAGCCAGTTGAATACTGTGAGGGTTGGCATGGGTGCTTAAAGTTCAGGGCTACCCCAATAAAGTGCACCAGCTACACAGATTTGGGAGAAATTAATTGTTTCAGGGAGAGAGAGGAGCCCTGGGAAGCTGTGTGGATAAAGTGGTATTTCTGCTTGGCCTTGAGGGACAGACAGGCTTGGTGCTGCCAATGCACAGCTCTGTTCTCTCTCTGCCTTGGCACCTGTTGATCTTCCAAATTCTCTGCACACCGCTCTCTCTGTCAGAGCACAGGTGCGGCTTAATGTGCAGAGTGTCACCTAGGTTACATCCCACGGAGGACACCTATTATGTGCTGTTACGGGCTGGGATCTCCAGGCGCATGCATTCAAAGCACAAAACACCTATAGCATATTCCACAGGGCGCCCCTTATGTATTCATGATCATGAATAGTGTATGTGTATGTGGATCCATAAAAACTTGCATTTCACTCAGAGGCTTAACCTTTCAAAGAACTTCCACAAGTCGAACCTTGTTTCCTTTGCACAGCAATAATATGAGGCAGGTGAGGAAGACATGGTTGTGCTCACATTGCAGATGTTGCTCACATTGCAAATGACTTGTCCAAGGCCACAAGCAATCCTTATGCAACTAGGGATGGGACCCAAGGGGTCATAATTGCCAATTAATCAAACCCTTCCAATCCAGTGTCGGTGAGCTCTCTACTTTGTGATAAAATATGTCCAAATGTGTTAAGGACAACTGCCAGTAACTCAACCTGCTGTGCAATGTTTAATAAAGTCTTAAAATATGATCTTCTGATAGGTGAATGACCAAAGAAATCAATTTCTTCCTGACTGACCAAAGAAATCAATTTCTTCAATTATAAAAATTGGGTCCTTGTGCTTTACTAATATGTGTAATGGTGAATGCTAGAAACAAATGAGTAACGTGAACTTATATTCATCTAAAGTTAAAAGCATTTGGTTACATACCTAGCTTATAATGAAATCAACTAAATTAAATCACTAAGGATCAAAATCCTTCAGGGAAACAGTTTCTTCTCTGAATTTAAACACTAGGCCAGGTAACCAGAAGGTTAATGTTCAGCTAATTAGCTAACGGCAAAGCATATATACATACGCAACTATAAGACGCCAACTAATGACACTGCTATGTGGAGTCCTTATAACACTTTCAACTCAAACTTGGAGCAAATGCATTTTCTTTGCTCCCTTACCCAGAACCCTCCCACCAAGCTTTGTTTTCTCTGTTTCTTCTTTTCTTCCACCCATTTCCCTCTAAGACTATTTCCTCTCTGTGAAGGCTTTCATAATAAAGCCAGTGAAACCGCAGGCTCCTGATTCTGAAGAACAGCTGTGCTGAATTAGTACAGCTAAGAAGAAAGTAGAGCCGTGAAACTCATTTCTGTGGTCTGATGTCTTTCTGCATCATGTGTTTTCAAGCATTCGTATAAAGAAGTGCCTTTTTAGGGCGTTCACGTTGTCTTTATCTTTCACTCTCACTGCTTCGTGCATACGCGCGCGCGCGCACACACACACACACACGCGCGCACATGCTTGCAGAGACAGAGGTTGTCCCTATGCAAACTTTGCCAAAAGTGTTCTCCCACAGATAAATCACTTCCTTCCCAAGGAAGCAAATACCTGTGCCACATAGCTGGAGTGGGTGGGGGGACTCTGCATCCTGAAATACCCTGTCAACTGTCAATCGTTTAGCACCAGAGTGAGGAGAGCCTCTCTGATGGCTGAGCAGTCAGGAGAGCTGCCCACACTGGACTACTAGCACCAAGGCCCTTTCCTCAAGGTGACTCCCGAGACCAGCTTCGGGATGGTCTGAAGAACCCTGTGTCAGGAGACAGATATGATTACTGGTGGTACCCTCCAGGATTACTTCTGTGATTGGCCCAAAGAGCAAAGCCTGCATGTGCTTCCCAGAGCTAATGTCAAAACTAAGCGGAAGCCTAGGGACAGATGAATTAGGGCTTGGAGATCCGTGGTGGGCATCCTCCCACGGTACTCAAGAGGAAAAGAATCCCACACAACATACTGATAGGCTGCAAATATATGAATGCTGATATTTGCTTCCCCTATTACACAAAGGAAGAAAACACATAAATGGGTTAATTAGCTCCTATGCAGCATTTAATTAGAGCATCTTTGTTCACTCTGCTTTAGCCAGAATCTCAATTATCTATCCCTATTTCCAGGATTTTTGAGCACAGACGTACATTTTCACTAGGGGCTCCCCATGTGAAGCTTGGGGTCTCAGCGATCTTCCATGTGGCAGTGGTAGCCAATTTCAACATGAAATTTTGATTACTTTCAAGTTATCCCATTATCACACCCGTGTCCCCTGCATCGGCAGGCAGACTCTCAACCACTGCGCCACCAGGGAAGCCCCCAAAAGGCTTCTTTTTTTTTTCATGCTGTATGTGTATAATTATAAATAGGTTTTTTAGAAGTCCAGATTGGCGTCAGGGCTGGGAACTTGGTGACTTTTCTTCCCATAAGATGAAGCAATGATAAGTGACCTTGATTATGTAAAAACTCATTCAATCCTCACAATTCTCTAAGGTAGGTATTATTATTATTTTTATCAGCATTTGTCAGATAGAGAAACTGAGTCACAGAGAGGTTAAGGGATTTGTCCAGAGACTTGATCCCAGGTGGCCTGGATCCTGGGTCTAAACTCTCAGTCATCGTGCTTCTATGTTTCTCAACAATACCGTAGTCTTTGCTGCATGAACACCAATATCAATTCTACTGGAATCATAAATTGACACAGATCATTCTTTTTATAAGAATGATATTAGTTAGAACTATTTTGATTCTGAATAGAAGAAATCAGACTCATACTTAACATATGCAAAAGAGGAAATTTATTATAAGCGGGGAGGGGATGTCTCTTGAGGAAGCCAAGGTCAGGAATGCAGCTGGACATCAGAAACAATGGGAACCAGGAACTGAAACATTAGGACAGCTCTCCTTGTCTCTTTTCCTTATTTCTTTCTATTATCACCTACACCTGCTTTCTTCTTCATTCTGTGTGTCTGCAGAGTTACATCTTCAAATCCCTGTTCCTTACAGAGGAGAAGCACATGCCCACAGATTCTGAGCTTTATTTTTGACACACTTGGACCCAAAGAGAGACTAGTCCAATATTTGCTCCTAACATGTCCATAAAGCCCAATATGAAAGTGATGATTATTATCGTTGTCACAGAGGCCCTTGTGATGGATAACTCTATTGATTTCTGTGTCTGGTGCTTGGACCAGCTCCTTTGCCCTACCTCCTCATATGCCTGAAGTAGGAGCAGCTGCCTTTTAAAGCAAAAGCATTACCAAGGGTCCCCAGTCCTTACTGGGCCGGTGAGGAGCTTCCTTGGACCTTTTCAAATCTGTAACTGTCTTCCAGAATTTGATACCTGAAACAGCATCAAGAAGTAGGAAAAGTGATTACTACTATTCTTTTTCTTTCTTTTCTTTTTTAACAGATGAGGACTCAGAGGTTCAGAGAGATGACAATACTTATCCAATTTTGCATTGCTGTCAAGTGGTAAAGTCCTTTCTCAACGACTTTTTGCACAATGAAAGCAAAATTCAAAATTCAGCTTTTAGGGCTTCCCTGGTGGCGCAGTGGTTGACAGTCCGCCTGCTGATGCAGGAGACATGGGTTCGTGCCCCGGTCTGGAAAGATGCCACATGCCGCAGAGCGGCTGGGCCCGTGAGCCATGGCCGCGGAGCCTGCGCGTCCGGAGCCTGTGCTCCGCAATGGGAGAGGCCACGACAGTGAGAGGCCTG
>NW_006775143.1:1685860-1689229 GCF_000442215.2 Lipotes vexillifer | reverse complement strand
AAAAAAAAAAAAAAAAAAAAAAAAAAAATTCAGCTTTTAGTCCTGGTGTACTCTGCGTTGGAGAATCCAAAGGCAGTGCACCTGATTTGAAGATTAGGAGCCAGGTCTCCCAACTTCTGGTCTTGTCACAGAATATTTCTCTGCACTCATAAGGGCTTTGAAGCACACATTACTGTGACAGCCCAGGGTTCAGAATTTAACCTTTTTCCTAGAATCATTCCTTTTTTGGCACAGAGCACATACAATTTTCTTTTATTATTTTCTATTTAGCTCTTTGTTTTTTCTGCCAACTCTGGATTCCGAGAAAGTGGCCAACGTTGCAGATGTCAAAGCTATTGACTGTTCAGATTTCCCACACGGAAGTGATGCGCTTCCTTGCCTTGTCCCCTACCTTCTTTTAGGAGCATTTAAAGAGCATCTCCACTCAGCAGCTTATGAATCATCGTCATCAATTAATACATATGGGCACCCACTCCTCAGAGCTTCACACTAAGCCAGGCATGGCTCTCTGCAGGGGCTCATGCAACGCCATTTTCAAGGAAATTAGAACAGATCTCTTGGGTGAGCGGTGTCCTACAAATCATGAATATGTAGTTAACCAGCTGTACAGCATCGCTCACTCTATGGCACAAAGAGTTGGTTTTAATTCAGAATTTAAAGCAAAAAATATTCAGGTTGTAGCTAAAAGAGAGTTTCTTCGTCACCCGGGGGAAACAACGGCATGAGCCATTCAATGAAGATATTGCATCTCTGTCCCTGGAAACCTGTTCTAGTGCTGCTGGCTCTTGTGGTAGCCAGCATCCAAGGTGGTCCCCAGTGATTCTTACCACCTGGTATTCATGTCATTGCATGGTCTTCTCCGACCCTGGATAGGGCTGACCTGTGTAACCAATAAGATATTATAGAAACGACAGGGTGCTATTTCTGAGGTTAGGTCACAAAAGACATTGCAGCTTCCTCATAGCCTTTCTTCAATTGCTTACACAGGGGAAAGACAGCTGTCATATCATGAAGAGAGTCAAGAAGCTCATGAAAAGGCCCCTATGGGAAGGAACTGAGGCCTCCTGGACAAAGCCTGCATCAACCTTCAGGCATGTGAGTGAGCCCCCCTTGGATGTGCATTCTCCAGCCCTGGTCAAGCCTTCAGGTGACTGTAGCCCTAGCTGACATCTTGACTGAAACCACAAGAGAGATTTTTAGATAAAACCTCAGCTAAGCTGCTATCAAATTCCTGACGCACAGAAACTGAGATAAAAAATATTTACTATTATTTTAAGTCACAGAGTTCTAGGGCAATTTGTTACGCAGCAATAGATGACTAATGCAGGTTGAAAATTCTGCTCTGTCCATATCCCATTTTAGAGAAGCTACCTGTATATAACGCTTAATGAATGAGCACAGCTGAGCTAAATCAGCTCAGTATGGTGGGTGCTGCTTTTGAAAAAGGAATAGAGAGTTGGGGGTTTTGTCAGCCACCATGAGCCAGGGACAAGCAGAAAGCAGAGGATGCTGTGACTGAGGAAGAAGGACAAGAAGCAAGAGAGAAGCAGAGAAGAGAAACAAAATAAAACAAAAATGAGAAAGTAGCTTCGGATCCTAGAGGCTTCCTAGTCCCTGTTCTCGGGGTACTTGAAGCCAATTCTGAATTTCCAGGTCCCCATGACGTTTCAGATCCTTTGATTTCAACCAATATAAGGTGCAAAGGGTCCTGAGGCAAAAGTGCCATCAAAAGTTATTAGAGGATCACTTTTCCAGATGTTGGGATATTTACCGAGAGGAAAGGGCTCCGGACTTGAGCTCTTAAGAGGCAGTGTTTCATGGAAGAAATAACATACTTTCCTTGTCATCTCTTTATTTTAAAGGCAAATAAATGGCTTAGAGAAAGTGATTTTCACACAGCCCTATTGTGATTTAAAGAGATAATGCAATCTCTCTAGTATCAAATAGAGACATAACTAAGAAAACGATGTCTTCTGTAGATGCCTGTTCACTCATTTCTACAAAGCCCAGGTTCAAGAACAGAAGAGATTTACACAGCATTGGAACAATGATCTCTCCCCTCTGAATCCCGTGACTTGCCATGATGAATAGCTGGACAGGCAGGAGTGATGTCACACCCCTGCATTGCTTATGGTTGTGGACCGTGTCTCAGGGAAAGAACACTTCCCTGTGGGGCTCTGCATTGGCTTGGATATTAATATGGCATTGAAACTAAGCCCCCTGTGTGCAAAGGAGCTCTGGTGAGGAGCTTTTATTTTCCATAAAACAGTAAATCTAGATACCCAGATTATGGTCCAGCTTCCTCCTCTGGAGAGAACTCACAAAAAGGAATCTCAACTTGTGAAAAGTAGTAAGAGTTCCTTTTGCTTTTCATTGCAAGAGGGTTGAAAGATAGTAATATATGCACCTGAGAACAGGAGGTTTGTGAGGTACTCAAAGCCAGAGGAAGTCAGATGAGAAAGGATGGGTGCCGCTGAGGAAGTCTGCATGCAAGAGATGGGGTATGCACAGGTCAAGAGGTGCAAGGCGAACCTGCAGACCAGAGGCAGAAGAATGCAGCTCTTGTGTTAATTTCCAGAGGGAGACTGATAATATTTCCATCATGAATGCTAAGTAACGTCTCCTGCAAGCAATGTTTCATGCTTCCATAAACAGCCCACGCCTGTGATATTATGGAAGAAATCCTCCATAATGGTGAGGGATTTCTACTTACAGGGAGTTTTTAAGTGAGCTGCAATGAAGAGTCTTCAATAAAAGAAGAAATGAAACATCAGAGACACTTACAGAGACAGTCTTGGAATGTGTAACCATCTTTTTTTGGTCTCTCAAAAGAACATTGCTGCCTTGTTTTTTGCTTCTGCTTCTCAGCCCAGGAGATTTAAGATTTTAGGAGCTTGGCTCTGCTGACCTCTCCAACCTCAACTTTGACCATGCCCCCATTCAAATCTATTCCAGATACATTGAACTATTGCTGTTCTCCATCTCCAAGCATACGCACCTGCTATTCTGTCTGTCTTGAACACTCCCCCAGGCCTGTCTTTACCTGGCTAATTTCTTTCCTTGTTTCAGAGCTCAGCTGAGAGATCAATGCCTCTGAGAAACTGGTCATGTTCCCTTCCACATTCTATCCACCCCCCCACCAACTCTCCTGTGGGGATCTGTAATGGATCCCTGTCTTGCTTTTTCTGCTACTCAGCAGCTTTGGAACACACACAGGTATGCACACACACACCACACACACTCTGGTTGGGCAATGTCCTGCCTTATTCCAATTTGATCAGTTACAGTCTCAGCCTGACAAACTGGGCACACCCAAGTGAAACCTTGAGTAGAAAGTCAGGAACGTGAGGAAGGGGTTTGTACAAACTC